>NC_034596.1:74771296-74791096 GCF_900095145.1 Mus pahari
GAAGAGAAGAGAAGAGAAGAGAAGAGAAGAGAAGAGAAGAGAAGAGAAGAGAAGAGAAGAGAAGAGAAGAGAAGAGAAGAGAAGAGAAGAGAAGAGAATGCTCCAAAGCCTTATGGATCTTATGGAGGCATTTTTTTCAAAGGAGGCTTCCCTCTCTCTGATGACTCTAGCTTGTGTCAAGTTGACATAAAACTAGCCAGTTCACCCTCAGTTCACCCTCACTACTTGATCCTCTCATTCCAGCACCCCCACCCAACCATAATTACCTATCCCTTTCCAATGAGATCTATCTGTGCCCTCTATTCTCTTACTGTGTCTCTCCTACCCTTTATGGTTCTATGGATTGTAGCTTGATTATCACTGACTTAATGGCTAACAGTCACATGTAAGTGATCATATTCCATATTTGTCTTTCTGGATCTGGGTACCTCACTTGGTATGATTTTTTTTCTAGTTCCATTCATTTGTCTGCAAATTTCAGTGATGTCATTTTTTTAATAACTATGTAATACTCTGTTGTGTAAAGATCATCACATTTTCTTTATCTATGCTTCTGTTGAGGGAGGGACATTTAGGATGTCTCTACTTTGTGGCTATTATGACTAAAGTAGTAGAGAGCATGGCTGAGCAAGTGTTTCTGTAGTACAATGTACAGTTCTTTGGGTATATACTCAAGAATGGTATAGCTGGATCTTTCCCATCTTCCATTGCTTGGGTGAGCACAAACCTGAGACTAGTTAGCCCAGGGACCTAGGGCAGCCTGCCACCCCACAAAAAAAACCCTAGCAATAAAATGATTCCTAATTATATTCTGTATGTTCATAGATTAGTGCTTTGCTCAGCCATCATCAGAGAAGCCTCTTCCTGCAGTAGATGGGAATGAATATAAAGAACTACAGCCAGACATGCAGAGAATGAGAGGCCTTGGAACACTCGGCCCCTATGGAGGTGTCTCTTCAAATCCCTCTCCTTGGGACTCAAGAGGCAGAAAGACTTTAAGATCCAGAAGCCATGAGGATACCCAGGAGATAAGACCCTCTAAATCAACCTGATCAAAGCACATATGCACTCACAGAGACCGAGGCAGTATGCACAGAGCCTTCATGGGTCTGCGCCAGCTCCTTTTTGTGAATATTATGGCTTTCAATTGTGGGTGTTGTTTTGTTTGTTTGTTTGTTTTTTCGTTTTTCAAGACAGGGTTTCTCTGTGTAGCCCTGATTGTCCTGGAACTCACTCTGTAGACCAGGCTGACCTCGAACTCAGAAATCTGCCTGCCTCTGCCTCCTGAGTGCTGGGATTAAAGGCGTACGCCACCACTGCCCAGCTTTTGTGGGGTGGGATTCTTGAGTATGTGACTGAGTGAGTCTCTGACTCCTCTGCCTTCTTACGGGCTCTTTACCTTCTGTCTGTTTTGTCTAATTCCAAGGTGTTGGTTTTGTCTCATCCTATTATATCATAATTTAGTTTAGTTTACTATTATCCCTTAGAAACCTGTTTGTTTCCTAATGAGAGATGGAAAGGCGGTAGATCCAGATCAGGGAAGTGGTACGGACCTGGGAGAGGTAGACGGAAGGGAAATCATAATTAGGATGTAGTATATAAGAAAAAAAAACTATTTTAAATAATAGGGAAAGGTAAAAAATAAATTAAAGAATACAGTAGCTGTTGAGACCAGCTTCTACTTACTGCTGAAATATTCAGCTATAACATCTCTGAGCTGAATTATCAGACTTTAGCCCTCCCCATTATAGAAAAGTAACTATTATACAAAATAGTCTATTCCACTTGGGGACAATTTTAATTATTAGAATTTTTTTCCTCTGTAAAGCTTATGGAGATAAGTTTGTTCGTTCCTCCACAGAATAACCAACCCATCCGTATCTATAAATAACTAAGGTATCCAGCAATCTCTTTCTTCCTAGTTGAAGAGCCCTGGTTTCTGCTTTTATTCTTCATATGGCGTGGTTTCCCACTCCATTTCTCTTCCTATGACTCTTTTGACATGCCCCAGTTTTTCTGCAAATGCTGTAAAACATAGCACAGAACAGAGGCAGTGCTCTCTGGTTGTGTCAGCACAGTGAGGCTGTATATTTTCCTTACTCTGAACACTATACTTTTGCTAATCTGGCCTTAAATTGCAGTGGGGCTTTCATCAGCCAAGTGACGGTATTGGCACATATAATGTTCATAGTCAAGTGTAACCCTTGGATCATTTCCCATGACCTCTTGTTCAGCCTTTTCATTCTCCCATCTCAAATGTAGGCATTTCCATTTATTCTCAGTCAGTCTCATCTTATTAACTTCAGAGCAATCTTATAGTCAATCTTTTGTGGTGTCTACAAGCTTGGCAGAAGAAGAAGAAGGAAAAGACACACCCTCACACTCCAGTGAATACCTCAAACAGCTATTTGCTTTAGGTTCAGGAAATGAAAAGCTCTGCTGGTTTTAAGTGTCTCAAATGGCCTCCCTCCTCCAACCCACCCCTCCTTCTGAGGCCCCATGGAGGATGTCTGCAACTAGACTCCATTTAGGGAGGGTGCCGCTCCCATCTTCCACATTGCCACTCAATAAAAGCTGTGATATGTCTCGATTAAGCCAAGGGGCATCTTTGGCCTCTCTGGGCAAACCCTTTGTGCTTAACTGTATACCACCAAATGCAGTGTAGCATTGTCTGGTAGACTTGGTCCATTGTCTCCAGAGGAAAACATCCTTCCCACAAAGCCCCTAAATCTTCTGTTCCCACACTCCATTTCTGGAGAATATCTGAAGGCTACATAAGTAGGAGTGCCCTTTGATGTTTATATTAGCAGGCTTCTTTCCCTTTTTTTTTTTTTTTTTTTTTTTTAATAATCAGGATGGTAGGAAATGTGGAGAATTAACCGCATGACAGCAGCAGAGGAATTCATTAGAGGAACTGAGCTGCAGTCTGCTCAGATTTCAGCCTCTCGGGCAGGAGTCACCAAGGAGTAATCATCTTCTCGTTGTTTTTAATCATTTCTTTTGTAGGACCTTCCTTGACCAGGAAACCAATCTCGGCTTCCAGCATGGAAGAGCTTGAGAGCACAACTGTCAAACGGTGGTTTTGATTCAGGGATTACTACAGTGGTATTAAGCAAGGCCCTCTAACCTAGCAACGTGGAGGATGGGAGCAGCACCCTCCCTGAATGGAGTCTAGTTACAGACAAGACTCCTACCAGGTCCTTCTAACCTGTCACATAGCAAACAGTGATACGTCACTGCTTTTATTTAAAGTGTTACCTGTCAAAATTTTCTTTTGGAAATGTAACATTGTATACAACATTTCACTATGGAAAATTCTCAAGTATGCCAAGAAAAGTTAGGATGAAACAAATTTTGCAAATGTGTTCTCCTCTAACTTAGTCTCACCAGAGATGTTCCCTTTCATGGGCGTCAGAGGCGTATTGTGTTAACTTCCCATCATTTAAGATATGCATAAAATTTTACTTGAAGGAACTCAGTGAATTAAAGCAATGGTTTCCTCTGGGACTGTATAAGGGCATGNACAGAGTCTCCAGATGTGTTGCTGTATTAAGAGTTCGCTCCCAGAGTCCACAGTCACCTCTGTCTTGTATTCTAATTTTCCATGAGTTTTTAAAACTCAGCCACATTGAGAGGCTGTGTATTGAAATTATTGAGAAAAAATCTTTTCTCAATACCTTCATAGATTTTAAAAGTTCATATTTATATAAAATTTCCTGATCTTATAAATAAATCATTTGTATCTATTTTTAAAATCAAGTTCTATAAGACTATTGCTTAATTATGCTTTCTAGCTAGTTCTGTGAGTAAATATACCCACCAGCATGAATGAAAGCACCAGTTCTTCAATATTAGTGATGTTTCTTGAGAAAGAACTCAAAACCTGAAGGACTCATGCACATAATTTATCTTAAAGCCATTTGGTTTTTAACTTTAGACAGGTCCAGTTACACACACACACACACACACACACACACACACAAAACATTTCTGAGATGTTGGGGATAAATTATCTGCATTTTGACTTCTTTTACCACAAAATGTTTCAATGCTTTTTTTTTCCCCCTTTTAGAATTTAGCACCAGCCTTCTCCCAATTCCTAGATCCTTTAATATCTGGTTCAGGTTACACCTTGCCAGCATGGTGGTGTTTTGCCCTCAGGTTATTGTTTCTGGAAGTGTACAGTGTTCATCTGCCACTCATTGGTTATATAGAATTTTGGTTATTCAGTTAAGACATGTTAGATTTCCCCTCTATATAGTTACTGCCTTTCCCTTACAAACACAACACAGCTATCCTGCTTCTCATCAGTATACATGGGTCTCATATTATGTGCTGCAGGCTCAATAAGACAGTTGTTACATCATGGTTTCCAACTTCAACTTTTTCTTTATATTTGCTGGTCAATACTGTAACTTTTCCTTATAATCATGAGAGATCTTTCTTCTCTCATCTATCCATCCATCCACCCATCTGTCCACTCATCTGTCTATCTGCTCATCCATCCATACACCCACCCATCTATACAACCACCCTCACCCATCATCCATCTGTCCGCCCATCCATCTATCCATCCACCCACCCATCTACCTGTCTATCTACCCATCCATCCACCCACCCACCTTCCATCTATCCATTCATTCACCCATCCAATCATTAATTCACCCACCCATCTACCCCCACACCCATTCACCCACCCATCCATCCATCTCTCCACCCACCCATCCATCCATCCACCTACCCATCTATCCATTCATCCACCCAACCACTCATTTAGCTATCCACCCACTCATCATCTATCCACCCACACATCTATCTATCCACTCTTCCATCTCTTACCAGTTTAGATTCATAGACTTCTGTTCTTTTCCGTGGTCATTACTATACTGAATTTACTATTCATATTATCCCCTTTGTAGCTAGTATTCTCTAGTGTCATAATGTCCTCATCATGTTCTAGTGTTGTTTTACTTTTTGACAAGTTATGGTAGACGTCCTTGTACTTGTACTGCTTCAGCTCAAGTCATCCATTTTTCTTTCATTGGAAATAGTATTAGCAACCAGGTTCTTAGACATATTTGTGCTCATTACTATTATGGTGTCTGTGCTTCTCAGCCCTTTCCATATACAGACAGGACTGGAGAGCATATATGCATACACACAT
The DNA here is from genome assembly GCF_900095145.1 of Mus pahari. NCBI lineage: Eukaryota > Metazoa > Chordata > Mammalia > Rodentia > Muridae > Mus > Mus pahari. Next base: position 74,776,461 of record NC_034596.1, read on the forward strand.
ACACATATATGCATATCATAGAACATACATATATGTATTTTAGAAATCATTAATCACATACTAAAAGTTCCAATTTCAACCTATTTACAGATTTTTTTTTTACAATGTGATTCAGTTTTGTACAGTTTTTAAGCTTGAGATGATGAGGCATATAGTCGAGGGAAGTGGAAAATTGAAACTTACATAGGATGATTAAGGTTAGTGGTCAAGATTAGGAAATCAGCCACAGAGAGTGAGGAGTCTGCCAAACCCAAAGAAAAGAATGTAAGAGAAAAATACTGAAAAGGAAAATAGCTGAGTTTGTCTACTGAATTATAAGATACACTTAAAGACTGCTGCAGGAGAAAAAAAAGGAGTAAAAAGAATAGCTTGGGAAAGAAATGTAGAAACTGAAGTTCAGAAAGTAGCTGCAGCTAGGGAGGTGGCTTAGTATAAGTGGCTCATGAAGACCTGAGCACAGGTTCCAGAACCCATGTAAAGACAGACATGGTATCATGCATCTATACTCTCACAGTTCCTTTAGTGAGATGGGAAATGGAGGCAGGAGAATGCCCAGAACCTTGCATGCCAGCTAGCCTGATATGTGTAGCTATGAACAAGACTCTCAAACAAGGTAGAATTGTGGGATAGGGTTCACACCTTTAATCATAGCGTTTGAGATTCAGCCTGGAACTCAGTGTGGCTACAGAGTGAGACTCTGTCTCAAAACAAAATCAAATGAGTAAAGAAAGGGTGGGAGGCAAGAGCAGACATGAATTTGTCTTCTGACCTCCTCACGTCTGCTGTCACATGCACGCATCTACACTTACACACATGAACACACATGCATACACACACACACACACACACACACACAAATATTAAGTAGCACTCAGGAGGCTGAGGCTAAAGGACTGCCTTAATTTTAAAGCCAGCCTAGATTACTAGAACGTTCTGGCTCAGCCTGGGTCTACTTTCTCAGAAAAAGTGGATTTCGTCAGTAGTCTATAGTGTCAGGGTGGTCAAAACTGGAATAAACATAAGAAGACCGAAGCTCAGCAGGGTGGTGTGGGTGGACCTCTTTAACTGAGCACACAGCAGGCAGACAGGCAAGCAAATCTTTGAGTTCAAGGCCAGCCTGCTCTACAAAGCAAGTTCCAGAGAAACCCTATCTCACAAAAACAAAAAACAAAAGGGAACAAAAATAAAACAGGAAAAAGGAGGAGGGAGAGGAGGAGGAGGAGGAGGAGGAGGAAACTCAAGAGTGCTCAGATAAAACTGAGGACTAAGGTTGTGTCTTTAGATTTTATATTTGATTACCCGAAGTGGTTTTTGAAATCTGACATTAGAAACTCATTTTGAGCCATTTTTAAGAGTACAACTTTAAAATAATAACCCAGCTTACACTGATTACCATTTCTTTAGTCTTTGGAGGGTATTTACAGACAGTTTTTCTTAACCTTGTAGATATGATCCACAAATTTTATTTTGTTTCTAATTGCGTGCTAAGCAAGTTATGCTCTGTGCAGAGAGCACCCGAATCTGCTAGGCATTGTAGACGGGCTATTTTTAGGGAACTCATGTTTTTCTTTAAAAGCTTGGTTAGCATTTGGAATTGATACGCAGTATAATATTTAAAAGGAAAACAACATATTTCCTCATCCCCCAAGAGGTTTTCCTAAAATAGCATGTAATCTTACCTACATTGGGAAAAGCCTCAAATTTTATAAATTGTGTTGGATCTAACCCAGATTACCTGACCAGGAGAGCCCCCAAGAAAAACAAGGTGTGGTAAAGGTTATAGTAATGGCAATTAAGAAATTTGTGTTGTGCTTGCTGGACCTCACTGAAGGCAGTGACCCAGCCTGTGGCTACTGGCATCGTTTCCACAGCTGAGACATGCTGTCTTTTTGGAGAGAAATCCAAACCAAATCTTTGCCCACTTTAGAAGCCAAAATATTCTTCTAATTCCTTTCAGCCACAGCCAAAGCTGAGCTTTTGCTCGTAGGATCCACGTCTGTGGGACCCACTGTATTAACCTGTTCACTGTGCACTGTTTCAACACAAACAGGTTTGATTTTAGTTGCTTCTCCATGGGATGTGAGAAGGCAGAAAGCATTTTTGATGTTATCTGCTTGAAACCTCTCATGTTGCAGAGGAAAACACCGAAGGTTCAGAGAAGCAGAATCATGTCTGTAGCCCCATAGCTGGGAATGGCAGAACCCTATCTTAGGACACCTAACCTTCCACCCAGGCCTGCCGCTGGCTCATATAATACAGCATCTTTCGTCAACTGCAGAGGCTCTGTAGCTTCATACATTACATTCCAGATGTTGACCATGGGGCCTGTGTGATAACAAGCTACACTCTAATAGAAGTATACTATGCTCAGCAACAGCTTAGTAGCCTATACACAACCTATACTCCGCACAGAATGAAAGCCACCGACTCCTCATTGACCTGAGTGGAATCTGCCGAGAACTTTGCTAAGCTCCTCTTGAGGCAGAGAGGAAGTACTTGAGAGAGTGCTTTGAAATCTCCTTAGCAACCCGAAAGAACAAAGAAACATTTTTGTGATTACTTGGCAGAAGTCCTTTGCCAAAAGCTCATGGTGTGGTCCAGAGTGAGTAGGTAGGACACTGCCAACAAAATTCCCCGGGGTTGAGTTACCAAAAGCTGAAGGTATGGAGAAGTGTCTCTGTGTAAAGCATGTCTTTCGTTTTCGTACTCCGCGCTTTCCCTTCATCCTTCCTCCCTTTCACTTTCCAGTTCTCAGGCTCAGTTTACTGTCAGACGCATTCCCACACTTAGATATTTGCATTGCCCTGCTTGGCTTCTTTGACTTTACATTATGGCTAGACTAGAGCCTTGCTCATGGTCAATTTTCTAGCTCAACATATCTGAGAATGAGTAGCCTCTTTCTGAACCCGCTCTGTGACCTCCCCCCTGACTGCTTTCTTCCCCTCCTGCCTGGCCACTGATTTATGTAAGGATAGACTCTCTCTATAGTTCAAGTATCGGTTCTCTCTGCATGGAGGTCTTTCTAGTCACAAGGCCCTTTCCCACCCATTGAGACCAGTGTTTTGAGAAGGTATAATAATGAGAAGGAAAAAAAAACACTTATATTTGTTCTACTTTTTTTTCTCTATTTGTCTATTCTGTACTACAAATTGGATGTGGTAATAGATAAAAAGTAAAGAAGAAGAAAAAAAATGTAAATGTTAAGAGGTTGTGTTAGATACATCAAAGACTTTTTTAGGCCAGATCTAGAGATACTGTAGAACATAGAGTAGACGTCAGGGTTATTTGAGAATTGGGTTGGAAAATAAAGTAATACAGAAAGTACCAGAGAATGTGTCAAGAAGATTTATGAAAAACAACCACAAGTCATCTTTAGGCCTGAGCCTGACAAAGACATCAAGAGAAGCCCAGACGCTAGAAACACCTGAAGGTCCACACTGATTTTACTGTCTGCCCCAGAGCTGTCCACAGAGATGGGGATTCTGGCTGACTTCAAAGTTGTAGAGCCGTCAGCAATATCCCTCCTCTGCTACAAATTCCTAGAGCAGACTACTTGTATTCTAATAGCTTTTAGTTAAAGTTTGCCTTTTTGTAGGCAAAGGTGTCTAAAAAGAGAAATCCTGTAGTCATACTGTCAGGATTATCCAGTCTGAGTGAGAGACACATATAAGTTGAAGATCAATAGACTGATTTCTGACCTACCAGATCAGTTTCCTAAGAGCTTGTTAGGAAGAAACACTGTGTGTAAGGTGAGTTGCAAAACTGTGGGATAGCAACAAAACATCTATGCCTGCTGGATGTAGACTGGACCCTAGCTGTATAGCTTATACAGCCGATGTGGTGTCCCCTATTAAAAGGGAGATACTGTAATCAGTGATTTGGTTGGAAACTTGGGCTCTAGAATCTAATTACAGTTTAGAACAGTCAACCATTTGCAAGCTATCTGACTTGTGTCTTATTCCCACTCTGTAAAAAAGAGATGTCAGACAGTCACTTCAAAGTATTGCTGTAAGAATTAGTTAATGCATTTTAAATGCTTTAGACAGAGTCTGACAGAACTGCTGTTGTCCTTGTCATTGTTATTATCATCATCCACAGTAGAACAAAGGAAACACCACCCTGTGTATCTTTTGGATGGTCAGCAAATTAGGCTGGATTTTACTCAGTGCTGGGTCTTTTCCTTTGGAACCACAACACAGAGAAGAGCCTGAGCTGCTATGATGTGAACACACATTTATGAGATACTATAGTGTCTTAGTCAAGGTTTCTATTCCTGCACAGAACATCACGACCAAGAAGCAAGTTGGGGAGGAAACGGTTTATTCAGCTTACACTTCCACATTGCTGTTCATTACCAAAGGAAGTGGGGACTGGAAATCACGCAGGTCAGGAAGCAGGAGCTGATGCAGAGGCCATGGAGGGATGTTCCTTACTGGCTTGCTTCCCCTGGCTTGCTCAGCCTGCTCTTTTATAGAACCCAGGACTACCAGCCCAGGGATGGCACCACCCACAGTGGGCCCTTAATCACTAATTGAGAAAATATCTTACAGGTGGATCTCATGGAGGCATTTCCTCAAGGAAGGTTCCTTTCTCTGTGATAACTCCAGCCTGTGTCAAATTGACACAAAGCTAGCCAGTACATATATCAGTAAGGTATGGTCCAGAATTTTGAGGAAGGGTAGGTGTCATTCCAATTTTGAAAAGAGCAGGGAAGTAGAAGGGGTGTTCTAGAACCTGCAGAGCATTGATCATTGGAAAAGTTTAACATCATTAAATGATTACTCATGAGAAAAATATTTGGGGGACAATCCAAGGTTCCTTGAAGCAAACCATTCCTATTTCTATCCTCGTTTTATTCCTTCACAGCCTGACTATGGAGTAGAAACATGGATACTTATTTCTAGAAACAACATGGCTGATAGTCTTGTTATGTTGCTGAGGTTGATTAAATAGGTTCAGAGTTGGTTGAACAAATGCATCGTGACAATTTTGAGCTTAGTGGTAGGTTGCTTTCCATCTGAAAAGACATCCTGGTAAACCTCAGGAATCCATTTGCTGACCAGTTTTCTCATTTAAAATCTTGATGGGTGCTCTAAATATGTGTTTTCCGTAACATATGGTTGTCTCAAGGTTAGAAGAGGGAACTTGTAAGTCCAGTGAGGCTGCAGTTTTTACATCTGTGTAGGTTGGAGAATAGATCTGCCACTAACATGTAGCATTGACATTTGTCAAGCACTTGCTTGTGCTTGTTGTGTGCTGAGTACAATGTTGAGTGTGCTGTTATAAAGTTTCCCTCACTGAGTCCTCACAGTGGTCCTCTGAGATACACATGATTAAATATCCTATTGTAGAAGAAAATAAAGAGACAGAGAGATGTTGGTTTTTAACTCAGTCCGTAACTGATTGGAGTCAGAACAAGGGTGACTTGGAGAAAGCTTTGCTTGATAACAAGAGATGGAGGAAAGTCTCAGAATGCAAGTAAATAGGCAACTGAGCATGAAACACTACTGCCCATGTACTTTGTGAAGAGTAAAAACTGGCGTGCATCTCGGGTGCATTATTAGGATGCAGTGGTGTGGTTTCAGTGGGATGGGGGTTGGGAGAGGAGAAGACAGACAGAGAGAGAGAGAGAGAGAGAGAGAGAGAGAGAGAGAGAGAGAGAGAGCACTGAGTGTAGGTTATTGGTGTTTAAGAAAGCCAGAGTCTTATCTTCTCCAGACTCTTTCCTTAAAGAAAGAGACTCGGACACCAAAGTGACTGCGAAGAAGATGCCAGCATTAGCCCAGGGGAACCTTGCTGTAGGCGTAGCCCTTGTTGCTCTTCCCTGGTTAAATATTCCTAGAGTTGAGCAGCCAGCTGGGTCACAACAAGCCTTGTCTTGCAAGGACAGAGCCGAGGAAGAGAACTGCGCATGCTGAAGCCAGGGGTCATCTACTGATGACTCTGCTCTCTAAGAGGGAAGCCAAGTGCTCAGCTCTACAAAAGCCTAACAGTGGTAACTAACAAGAGTCACGAATTCAAGAGAGACTGGGAGGACGGACATGGGAGGAGCTGGAGAGGGAGAGGATGGGATGGCGATGATATAAGTACAATCCGTCTACAGAAAATAAATGTAAAAAAAAAAAATCCTTCTTGGACTCCTTGGAGAAACCCTCTGAAAAGACTGAAGTACTATTCCAGTAGGTGGCCCCTCACGGAAACCTTAGAGCAGGCGAGTATGCTGCCTCTGGCGGTTGTCACCAAGCCTCAAGTAACTTTGTCCTTGATATGTTAGGCTTCTGTATATAAACGGGGTGAAAGAGACTCTTCTAGCAGGTGGGAGGGAGGCATCTAGATGATCTCTAAAACCACTCCTACCCTGCTCTCTTGAGATCCATTGAGATGAGCATTGGTAAACAAGGAAAACAGTGAAGTCAGTGGTTGTAGGACGTTGAACAATGGAAGATGGCCAGTGTTCTGAGTGTTGTGGCTTGTTATGTTCTCAGGAGGCTTTGCTCCAACTGTTTCTTCACTGGTGTTCTGAGTTAAAGGGGATGACAGTCCACAAATTCATGCATATGGCACTCAAAGAACAGAAGAGGCCAATTTCTGGGCTCTGGTGCCCACATGCAACAAATATAGCCATATTCCTTCCCCCAAGGATTCGATTTGTAAGCCTCGTTATTACATTGTGCTGTAGGGCCAATTCCCCAGGCTTGTGGACAGTCCATGAAGCCAGCCTTCCCTTTGGTTCAGCTTTGTTCTGGTTTTCCCTTTAGACTGTAAATTAAATGAATCCTCAGGGATTCCAGTTATATTATGGAAAAAAGAACTCAGGGTTCTGAGAACATATAGGACAGTTTGTTTTCCTCAGCTTTTTTTTTTCCAAGAAGATTAAAGTGTCCCTCTTCTAATGACAGATGGGACAATTCAGTTCACTCCCAAGTTGTCACTGCGGTAACCCTGTGCTCTTACACATTCTTTACATTTTATAAAGTGATGTTTTATACATATTACTTGTTTAAAATGGTGCTGTTAGGGAACTAAAGCAGAAGAGACAAGGCAAGTATAATTGTCCTCATTTCAGAAACAGGTCCCAGAGAATTCTGGGGCAGCAGCTGTAATACTACCAGTTAATATGTCCACCCTCTAGGACATTGAATTCTTGTACTTGTTCCATCAGTTAGGTACTATTATCCCCATTTTGCCACAGGGAAGTTGTTACTCAAAACGTTCAACATCATACAGTGGTAACTAGAAAAACCAGAATCAGACCCAGAACTTTCTGATTCTGAGTTCCTCACTCTCAGTTGTGAGATTATTGTCATTAGAAAGGTCATGACTTTTCACTGGCTGCCTACTGGCCTTGGTACTCCCTACCTGTGTCTTTAGACTGCTTAACATGGCTCTATATCATGTGACTGCTTCTCCGGTCTTCATTAGCTACTTTTTTCCTTCAAAGCAGAGAATTAGCAGGTGAAAGAAGAGCCAAAGTTATCCTCATAACATAGAGAAATAGTTCCTCATAATCTTTCAGAACCGCAGAGACTCGCCGCTCTCATGGGGTCAAGTGCCTGCGACTTCTTTATATTTCGGTTCTTCACTGTCTCCCATCCTCAGAGTGTATATGGTTCTTGTACAACAAAGATTCAGATGTGAATTCATGCCAGCTACCCCTCTTTTAGTACTTGTGGCATTGGCAGAGGCAGTATGTTTCTCAATGTGCTTGGGGAAATTAGTTCTCAATTGTATTAGAGAAAGAAGTAAGATTGTCATTGGGGTTCAGTGGAAGGAGCTCAGGCTAACCTTTGGCATCAGCAGAGGGGTTGAAGGTACCAGCTCAGTATCTCCCTGGAAGAGAGACTTTAATATATTACCAAAACCCATCGACAACTTATTTCTGCATAAGGTGAAGCTAATCCATGACCTGCAGAATTGCTGGAAAGAGCACATTGCGAAGGTAGTTGGGTATTTGTTAGGAATGAACTGTATTGTGGATGCCATGCATGTATTTGCTTCAACCCTCAATGTAGTACTAGAACATAGGTGTAATTAGCTAATCCCGATGAAGGGATGAAGGGATGAAGGGAACGGTCTCAAACAGAGTTCATGGCTTCGCTCAAGTGAAGTCTACCTTGGAGTCTAAAATGGGTTTTCCAGGTGCCGTGAAGGATCCTTAGGGTTTCCCAAGTAAGACTGCCATTATCTTCCTATCACCTCAGTGGTTCCTTTGTCTTTGTGTGTGTCACTGTACATGTGCATGCGTGTGTGTCTCTGTGTGTGCTCATGTGTTCATATACATGTCCTTACTCCTCACTGCTGCCTCTCAACCATTCTTGATCCCTTCCTGCTTAAAAGAAAGACCTGCCGGGCATGGTGGCACACGCCTTTAATCCCAGCACTCGGGAGGCAGAGGCAGGCGTGTTTCTGAGTTCGAGGCCAGCCTGGTCTACAAAGTGAGTTCCAGGCAGGACAGCCAGGGCTATACAGAGAAACCCTGTCTTGAAACCCCACCCCCACCCCCAAAAAAGAAAGGTACTTGCGCTGTTAGTTAGTTATTTGTAGATCTCAGGAACTTAGTACAATGCAGTATAGTATACAGCTTCTAACTCTTGAAAGAAAGTGGATTATGACCCTCTTTTGAAAACATAATAAATCTTTAAAAAAGGGGGGGGGTGGAGAGATGGCTCAGTAGTCAGGAGCACAGACTACACTTGCAGAGGTCCTGAGTTCAAATCCCAGCAACCACATGGTGGCTCACAACCATCTGTAAAGAGATGTGATGCCCTCTTCTGGTGTGTCTGAAGAGAGAAATGGTGTACTCATACATAAAACAAATAAATAAATCTTTAAAAAAAAAGAAAGAAAGAAAGAAAGAAAGAAAGAAAGAAAAGAAAAGAAAAGAAAAGAAAAGAAAAGAAAAGAAAAGAAAAGAAAAGATAAGTTTTGATGAGATGAGAATCTTTGCTCTACTTTCATCTGTCCGATGGAGAGCTGGGCTCTTAACCCACTCAGAATCAGGGACCTCTGTGGAAACACAGTTCCTGTGTAATATGGTATTCACAGTGTGGCCATGGGACATTAATTCTGATATGTCTCACTTTTAGAGTCTTTGTAGAGAAACGTCTGTAGGGCAGAGCTGGGCATTCATGAAAAACAATATCATTCTAAAGGTAAGGAAGTTGTAGAAGACTGTATGTCTAGTGTCTGAAGTGTCTACCTGAAAGGACAACATTGTGTACATTAGCAAGTCCTTATTTAAAGGTAGTCTTCTAGCAAGAGGACCTCATTGGGTTTTTCAGTAACTCACAGTAGTTAACAGCTATCCATTATCTGTAACGGGTCTTTAGATTATAGACCTAATGGGGATATACATTTAATGCTATGTAATTAAACCAACTCACACTACTTATTTAATTGTCTTTTTTTTTTTTCTGAGACAGGGTTTCTCTGTGTAGCCCTGGCTCTCCTGGAACTCACTCTGTAGACCAGGCTGGCCTCGAACTCAGAAATCCACCTGCCTCTGCCTCCCAAGTGCTGGGATTAAAGGTGTGCACCACCACTGCCTGGCTTCACACTACTTATAAGACATGTCATACAACACCGAAAGAAATTGGAGCCCGTGGAAAGTCTGCTGATAAGAAGGAGCAGCAGAGAGAAAGTTGATGTGTTGATGACCCAGGTGATGGAGCAAAGCACGATTTAAGAATTGTTCTGTTCTGGACTGTAAAGATGATTTGATGTCGTCCCTATCGCCACCCGCTTCCAAGTGAGCACCAGAGGTTACAGAAAAGGTTGCAATATTACTTGGATAGTTTCTGGCCTAACTTGGTGCCAGCTTCAGCAAGGAGAATTGTCTGCTTTTGGTGAAGTCTGTTTCATGGCAGTTTCTGTAACTGCCAGTGATGTTTGTGATCCTCTGAGGACGGGCATTAGAGAAGTATGGGCTTGTTGGAGAGTTATGATGCTCTTTGTGTGATGTCTTGATTTTCTTGTTCTGTGAACATTAGTGCAATTGATGCTGTATTAATATGGGCTGTAGAGATAACATGGATGCATCACCTGTCAATTAAAAAGCTGATGCCCTATGGCTTAAGCAGGAAATAGGAGGTGAACCATCTGGGAGGAGAAAGGGTTCTGAGATAGAGAGAGGCAGAAAACATGAGGATACACAGATAACCAGCCATGCAGCAGAATGTAGGCTAGAATGGATAGGTATTTTAAGTTTTATCTAGTTAGAGAAGAACCTAGCTATATGGCCACGGTATTTGTAAATATATTTTGAGTCTGAGTCTTATTTCTGGGAGCATGGGGCTGGGAGGAAGAACCAGGGCTAATATCTGCAATAAACTAATATTTATTTAGCCAAGCAACAGAAATCGGAGCTTCAAATGTGCAGCTATGACATCAGCATATTTGTTTGTAGTCCAGGTTAGCCTTAAATTTACAGCAATCATCAAACTGTTCCCAAGTTGTAGGTACAGACATGAGCTAAACACCTAACTTATCTTTCTTCAGGGGTGAAAAACAAAGTTGAGTGTTATGAAAAATATTCATAATTACATAAATACCAAAGAAAGAATATTTAGAAAGAATAGACAATAACTAACCTCAGAGTTTGAGTCTATGGGATTTTCAGTAGGAAGTGTTAGATTTGGGATGTGTGGATACATTAATGGAACCTGCCATGATTAGACATGGTAGATTATGCAATCAGAAATAAAGACTGTAGTAGGCAGTGACAGGGAAGCAGCTAAGTACCGAGTGTGGTGACAGAGCAGTGTGAACATCTCTCCAGCTTTATGGACTGCATAGGTGCAGGGAAGTTGGCCAGCAGAGATACTTTCAGACTTAGGGGAAACTACAGAGTAAGAAAAGTATTAATAAAGAAAGTGGAACTTCTCCCTAGGGAAACTCCCAGAGTGTGTGTATATTTGATTCAGCTCCTATGTCCTGGATATGGGGACCACTCAGCTCTTTGGGGGCAAAAGAATTAACAGTGTTTCCTCTTGTGGGGAAGTTTTGTAAAGAAAAACAAAGCCGGGCATGGAGGCCCACGCCTTTAATCTTTAATCTCAGCACTTGGGAGGCAGAGGCAGGTGAATTTCTGAGTTCGAGGCCAACCTGGTCTACAGAGTCAGTTCCAGGATAGCCAGAGCTACACAGAGAAACCCTGTCTCAAAAAAACAAAAAAAAGAAAAAAGAAAAAAAAAAAAGAAAACATTAGAAAATTGGAATTGTTTTAATTGACCTTTAGCCTGATGGCACTTCACCTAGCCCATAATCTTCCTATATACCCCATGGAGACACATGAGTTTTGAAAGAACAAAAGTATCCTTGAAAGTGGTACAGTGGCACATTTACAAAGATGGCTTTAAAAATATTCTTTTAAAATTTCTTTTAAGACTTTATTTTACATTATAAGTATGAATGTTTTGCCTATGTGTGCACATATGTCCATATATGTGCACCATATGCATATGTGTTGAATCCCCTGGAGGTGGGGTTATGGATGTTTGTGAGCTGGAAATCAACTTTGCAAGAGCAGCAAGCGCTCTTAGCCACCAGGTCATCTAGCTAGCCCTGGACTCTACTCTTGAAACATCCTCCAGTCTCCACGTCCACGTCCTGGTTTTGAAGCACTTTGTTCCACTCTTGGTGTGAAGACACCTTTCCTGTGTCTGCTGAAAACAAGTCTCTTACGCTCTTTTCTCCACTCTGTCTTTGGAGCAGACGGAATGCAGCTGCTTGCTGTTTTCTGCTTAACTGTCCTTGTATACTCAAGGACATCTTCAAAATCATCCCCTTGACTTGGGGTTTTCAGATAGAATCATTTCCAGTACTTTATTCTTCCATGTACATCCTATTTTCCAAGTCTAATCAGCATATGGCTCTCCTTTAAACCATCTGGATTCCAGAACATGATGCTACAATCCACAATGTCTGGATTACTTTTTAATAACAATAAAAAGATTGTTTGTTTCCTAAGTGATCCCTTTTATGAATCCCATCATCCTGTTTGAATTATTAGTCTGTAATTTTTAACTGAGATCCAATTCACATACTACAACTTAAATTTGCTTTTCAGTCTATTGACTATCATGTACAACTCTCATCAGCATCTAATTCCAGAATGTCTTTGTCACTATGAAACAGAAATCCAATGCCCATTAGCAGTCACTCTCAATTTCTTCTCCTCCCATTTCCAGAAACTACTCATCAATTTTCTAGTTTTTGAATTTGTAAGTTTGGATACTTCCTGTAAACAGACCCATATACAGTTTCCCCCTTTGCGTTTGGCTTCTCTCCTTTAGAATAATTTCTTTAAGGTTTACCGCATTGTATTATGAGTTAGGACTTCATCCATTTTGTCACTGGATGCCATTTCTTCACATGGCTGCTGGACATTTTGTTTATTCATGTTCACTTGTTACTTTTGTGGCAAACGATCTCCATTATTCCCCCAGGATTACTCTGTTCATTTCTGTTTGTTTGTTTGTTTGTTTGTTTGTCTGGTTTGGTTTGGTTTGGTTTGGTTTTTCAAGACAGGGTTTCTGTGTATAGCCCTGGCTGTCCTGGAACTCACTCTGTAGACCAGGCTGGCCTCAAACTCAGAAATCTGCCTGCCTCTGCCTCCCATGTGCTGGGATTAAAGGTGTGCACACCACTGCTTGACTCATTTCGAGTTTTTAAATCTTCTTTAGTCCTTTAATTTTTTATTATACAACACAATCAGATTCTTTTGAACCTCCAGTTTCACTGCTCCAGATACTGGTTATACACTGAGGAAAAGAACCCCAGAACCCACCTAGAATGTTACTTATTTAATTTTTCATTGGTACATCTATTATGTTTCACACACACACACACACACACACACACACACACACACACACACAAACTCCTTTTCAGTTGAAAGTTTTCATTCTCAAAAGTCTACACAGAGACTCCCTTGTGTTAAAGAAGAGAACGTCTCACAGCAGGATAACTGGTTTCCTAAGGTGATCCAGGGAGTAAGGGGTCGTTGCATGGAGCTGATTGATGGAAGAGGCCAAGTTATTCTGAAGTTTCCCCACTGTCTCTGGTGAGGGTGAGATGTTTTCAGTATCTGAGGAGGGGTCATGTAGAAACCCTGACTTTTATAGGCATGGATTCACTTTTACATAGAAAGTAAATGTGAGCTTACAACTTGATTATGTCATTGCTGGAGCAATTGTACCCCAAATGATAGCATCTGTAAAATGCGATAAAAATGCTAACTGTGCTGACTTTTTGTGGTGTTTAAATAAATTAACCTATATGAAACATTTAACAATAATATCTGATACATGGGATGTATTTAGTAAATTGTAGTTATTAGCCTTATGTAAAGTTATATATGCTATAATGGCCCCTGATATCAAAGAGCCCAATGCCATCATAGTGTTGGCAAAATTTATAGTTAATATTGCTAAACTTAAAGACAAATTCATGGGGTTGAAGAGAGACTCAGTAGTTAAAGAGCACTGGCTGCTCTCATCAAAGCTCTGGGGCTTGCAACTACATGTAATTCAAGTTCTAGGGACCCAGTACTCTTCTGGTTTTTGCAGACACCGAACATATGAAGTACATATACATACATGGTGGTAAGACAATATACACAAAATAAAAATAAATCTAAAACCCATAAAAAAATATAAACTTTAGAAAATGTACTGAATAGGTACATAAAGTATACAGTAATATTTTCTTGTCTCACTTTAGTAAACAGAGTATGTAAAGGACTGCTAGCATTTAATAAAAATATTTTTCTTAAATACACACTGAAGTAAAAACCTTTGTGAAGGCTGGAATTCCTTCCTCTCCCTCTATGCCTCGTCCATTCCTTAATTTGTCCAGTCCAGCATTCTTGGTCTGGACTACCCAATGATGTGTTCCCACTCTGACAATCCCAGATCTTGACCACTAGAATAGTCTGTACCAGTCTGTTCTCCTGAGCTCCAAGGCATGTTTTCCAAGTGTCTCCTGGGTGCTCAAGTCAGAACTCTCGATCTTCGATTAGTAATGACTATCTCTCACACATCCCTATCTTGTTTAATACGAAAGCCTTTATACAGCTCCCTAGGCCACAATTTAGGGGCAAAAATCTCCTTCTTTATATCTCTCATAGTCATGTATCTATGGTCTCTCTTCTCTCTCTCTCTCTCTCTCTCTCTCTCTCTCTCTCTCTCTCTCTCTCTCTCTCCTGCTTTGGCATCCCCTCCTCTACAGAGACCCTAACACATTTTTTATTATCTCTGCCTATCCCAAGGCCTTTTTAAAGAATACATATGTTTTCAATAAATGTCTGATAAGTAGGAATTTTTTTCTATACCTCTTCATTTTATATTGAAAGGACACTTGCATGTGGGTGCCTGTGAGCACGTGCCTTTCACAGCCTTTCAAGTTCGCCAACTCTTGTCCAGCTCTTCAACCCTGGGTTTATTAGTGAGACTGTTATATGATCTAAGCCAGCAGGCATGCATCATTGTTTAGGGAGTATAGACCAAAGAAAATTCTACCATAATGCATAATTCTTTTCAACGAGTTAAGCCACACACCCAACATTAAACCCTTCTCAGGCATTTCTCAACCATTTTCTCCTCCTCCTCCTCCTCCTCCTCCTCCTCCTCCTCCTC
>NC_034596.1:74792482-74815355 GCF_900095145.1 Mus pahari
ATCATTGGGAAGAGAGGCCCCTTGGTCTTGCAAACTTTATATGCCCCAGTACAGGGGAATGCCAGGGCCAAGAAGTGGGAGTGGGTGGGTAGGGGAGCAAGGTGGGGAGAGGGTATAGGGGACTTTCGGGGATAGCATTTGAAATGTAAATGAAGAAAATACCTAATAGAAATTGGGAAAAAAAATTAGAAAAAAAAGAATTCCTTAGTGTCCAGCTTCCATATTACCTCTGCTGCAAAGCCTTTCAGGCTCTCATTAGCCTCTCTGCTCATAGACAGTCCAGCTCTCTGAGCACATAGTGTACACAGCATGTACTCAGTATTTTTAAGTTGATGTTCAAGATCAGGTTCAAAACATTGTCCCTGCTCTTATTTAAACAAACAAACAAACAACTAGGGGATCTGTAAAAGTTATTTTAAGCATCATCTGCACATATAGGAAACACAAGAGAAAACTGTAGTCCTTTGAACAGATAGTCATGCTGTTGCATGATCCGCAGAAGCATTTCTGTGGATGTTGTAAATTTAGGGGGAAAATGTGCCAAACCCAAAAGGCACTGGGTAGGGACAGTAAAGTAAGTAAGTGTCTTAGATACCACTGAATTATTTGCACCAATGGAGGAGCAGTCAATGACATACAACCCAAACCTAGTTCTGCACGTATGTGCGCATGCCTGTGCATGCATGCATGATTATGTATATGTATACATAACTATATCACAGCTCATGTGTAGAGGTCAAAGGCAATTTGCAGGAGCTGGTTCTTTCCTTCCATTACATGGGTACTAGGTATTGAACTCAGATCCTTAGGCTTGACAACAAGCGCTCTTACCCGTTGAGCCATCCTTCTGACCCTTGTGTTTATATTTGCTATATGTTTTAAGGTTCCTGTTCTCCTTTTTTCTTATTTACCGGGTTCTTAGTAAAGTTACCAATTGCTTGTTGAAGTAGAAGCATACTGAGAGTTAAGAGGCAGGCAGTTTACATTTCTATTCCTCTGCTATAAACAATCTCCCTTCTGGCTAGATTAGGGTGGCTTCTGCAGCACTCCAAACCCAAGCATGACTGTGGGCTTCTAATTTAGATACTGTTCTGAGGGAATCATGACCAAGCCTCTTGCCAATTGACATCCAGAACCATAGTTGGAGATTGTGCCCAGTTCTGCCGCTTCTAATTAATGTGGAGGAGTTCAGTCTAGAGGTGGCTGAGAGTTCAGCCACAAAGGTGATTAAAGGATTGGGAAACAACTATGAGGGAATTTAAAGAAACCGGGATTAGTCTGCATGGAAAGGAAGGAGGATAAAGGGCAATTTAATATCAGTCTTTATGTATACAAAGCCACTTAGAACATAGTGACCGGTGTTTTCTACCTCACCTGAGGAAAACATACCATTCCTACACTGCAGTATGTCTGGGCACAGGCATTGAGAAGGATCAGCTGACAGGCAAACTTGGAGTAAACTATTGAGAAATGATTGAATTTCCATCTCATGATATTCATCCATCATCCATCCATCCCTTTCTCTGTCTATCATCCATCTGTTCATCTATCATTCATCCCTCCATCCATCAGTTGTTTTTAGATAAATCTTACTGGGCATGCTGGTATATGTAATCTCAGTAATTTTTTGAGGTAGGACAGGGAAGGGGAAAGAGTGTGAGTCCAAGGCCACCCTGGCTCACAGCAAATAGAAAGACCTTGTCTCAAAAAAAGAAAGATGAATCTTGCCTAAAGATTGTGGTAGATAATTGATGGCTTCATGGAATCCTGTCTGTTTTGTGATGATGGTGATGATGTTGACCATGATGATGCTGACCATGATGACGATGGCAATGATGATGTAGCAACAGAACTTGAACCTGGGACCCTGTCCATGCTCTGTGGTAGGCAGACTCTCTCCCATAGTCATATTTCTAGGTCTGCATTATTATTATGAGCAACTTCTTCATGGGTAGTCATGTACACTAATCAAATGAGGAGACAGTATATTATAGTTTCACTCCTATAGAATTGCTACACAGATATTATTCTGCTCTCATGGTGACAACAATAACTACTAGGCTTTAATAGGGGCCTACTCTGTGCCAGCTAATGCTTTACATACATTGTATCTATTACTTTACAGTAACTCTCTGTAATGATTCAATCTTCATTTTATAGATAAGAGGGTGAGACTTAGTCAGAGCCAAGGTCACCCAAACTAGTAAATAGCAGAGCCAGAATGTAAACTTAAGCCCAGGTGCCTTAGCTCAAGTGTCCAAAGCCCATAATCTTTTGCAGTATAATTTTCTCTTCCCCATTCCAGGTGAGGCTGAGCATCTCTAACCTGGGGATCCGAGTCCAGATTCATTTACTGGACATATTAGAAAGTATTAACATAGTGGGAATGTTCACTGTTTCTAGTAACTGTTTCATATATTGCTTCTTTAATTCTGAAACATTATTATTACTAAGATTGACCTTGTTCTCCTGCCTCTACCACAGTATGAAAATTTTGTGTCTCTACCTGTAGCTTCTCCTGCCATAAGCAGTCTCGCTTGGTAAGTGCACCTTAGATGGGGTGAGTGAAGGACAACCTAACGCACTTAGGCAGTTTAATTTTAAAGCATCCAATATGGTGAGATGGCCTCTGGACACAGCAGTCTAGGCTGTCTGGCCACAGACCGGATGTAGTGTTTATGTTATCACTGCTTCGAGACTGGGTCTCACAGGAAATGTGTCCTCTGCAAAATGGAAGATTTTAATGCAAGCAGTTGCTAAGTTCCCTTCCATCCTCTGCCTCCGTAGCCATCCGCACACAGTGAATGTGAGAATACAGTATGCTTTCTCTGGTTATTGATCTGGAAACCTAGGAACTAGCAGATTTAGTAATGAGATCCAATAATCTCTAAAAATACTATAGAAATTCCAAATTTACAGAGAACTTCTAGAAGTCTACTTGCTTGTAAGCCCCTAGAGACCTTAATTATAGACTAGCTGATACCACCCTTTGTTGGTGGACAGAGTTGGCAGGCATATTTAGACATGGCATTATATTTGTGCTATTATATAACTGAAAACTCACTTGTTAATAAGCTCCTATAAATAACTGAGAGGTAGTTATTTTCTTGTGTATTGCATTGTATATATCTGAATCTTTCATGTCAACATGTGGTTATCTCACTGGTCAAGCTAGCATGATTTATTGGCCATGAATAGAGAGCTAAATCCCTACTAGCCTAATTGTTGTGTTGGCCTGCCTATAGAATTCTTGGCAGTTAAGAGTTTCTTACAAAACTTTGCTGGTGGTATCTTGTTCCCTAGAGGGAACATTACACTTTGGGATCATATATGTTAAGAACCAAGATGATGAAGTACATTTTGAGACTTCAGGACAATTCTCAGTGCAGTTAAAACTGCAGTTAATTGGTGTCTATAGTATACTTATATTCATTATAAATGCCATTTTCAAGGTCACATGTGTGCAGGATGAGGTAGATATACCATCAGCTGTGCACAGCTGCTTTCAGAGTAGTGCTATCTCCAGAGTGTTGGGAGAAACTAGGCTTGGTCTCCAGTTCTAGGTTCTGCTGAATTGCTTTGTCTTATACTGAACAGTGCTCCTATTTCAGCTGGTCTGTCCCCTTGTCTCCAGACAGGTCTTACTGTGCATAGCTCCAGTGTGGGACTCCCTGTAACTTTTTAGTTAGACGATTCTTAAATCTGGGTACAGAGTCAGAGTTGTATCATAGATATTATCTTAATACACCATCCAGCTCTCAAGACTGCCATATCTAATGACTAATGACTTAGGATTTCGAAAGGCATTCATGACCAGATTCTGGGTCATCATGGGCCTGGCCACCTTCCTTTTCTCATGCTAAGATTTTAGCTTTTAACTAAGCGGAAGCAACTCATATCCTTTGTAGCATGCCAGTGCATTTTTTTTCCTCTCTTAAACTTTTTTGGTTGGATTAACAGGGCTGGAGCCAGCTGAAGGGTAACAAAAGGTATTCAATTCTACAACAATCTTGTACAGGTTTTCTCATTCAGTATAACATACGTTGTGTTAGTTAAGGCTTTTTGGTTGAAAGTTTAAAAAAAAAAAAAAACAGACTCACCTTGGCTGACTTAGCGGGGAAAAGAATAACACTGGATGGTTCTGGAGCAGTTCCTACTACTAGTATGAATCTGATCTAGATGTTTTCTACCCAAGTTATTTAGATTCTCAAGAAAGTGTTTGAGTGGCTGGCTTGGATTATAAACCTACCTCTTAGACAGTAAATGGCCTCATACTCTTCCAAGATATTCACCAGCACTGACCACAATGAACATAGATAGCAAAGCCCAGACTAGAATCTTCTCACCTGAAGGAAGATGAAGACACCTGATTCCCACTATGGAGTTTTGCAGTGAGGAGCAAATTCAGCCTTTTGGTAAATGAAGTGGCCAGTGGTTGTACAGAGGCTCTGTCCCCTTAGCAATTGCCTAAAGCCTCATCAGTATAGGGATTCTTGGTTTTAGTGTCCCTTTGCCTGCATTGCAACTTGACACTATAGATCAACAATGAACTACATGTATCATTGGTCATTAGTTATCTGGAATAAAATAAATGCTGTAGATTCTCTGAATATGATTTAACAACCACCATTATCATATATAGAAGGCCATTTATCGGAGGCAAATGGTCAGAAGCCTGACCCAGTTCACTTCTCACTCTGGAGTTGTGTAGAACGATAGAATTTGAGGGCTTTGACTAAGAGACTAACTTCAAAAGAATCGAGCAAGAATCTTTCTGCTTCTTTGGGCTGGAGGATTTGTGACCAGAAGCCAGGTTGTGGATGGCAGATTCTAATAATAGAGCAGGTTTAAAGAGGTGACGCACTGATTTGGAATGCCTTCTCATCTGTGTTTGCTTAGGACTGAATGGCCTCTCTCATGCTTCCTTTCCAAGCAGAGGACCAGCTGGGTCTCACTTTTTTTTTTTTTTTTTTTCCTCTTAACCTCTGCTCCTGATTTGTCTTTTACCTAACCACTTTGCTTTCCTTCCCCTGACTTCTGTTTTCTCTCTATTAAATCATTTCTCTATATTTCACTCATGTGACTTCTCCCCCTTCATTTATTGCTTATTCAGTCACTTCAGATCTTTTTCCCAAAGTTCCCTTTCTTTTTCCTTCTCTAAGCCACCAGCATACCACCCCTCACCAAGCTCCTTATTTCTTTACTGCAAATCCCCAGTGTGTTTACTGACCTGTGTGCCAAAAGGAAAATTCCCAGGCCACCTCCATGCCAATGCTATGAAAATCAGCAGCTGCCATTGCTCAACAAGATCCTTGTGACCTATAAATCAATGGCTAAGAGCCCTTTCAGTGAACAGTGGCATGTGTGTGTTTATGTGAATATGTGAGATACATGACAGTGTTTGCTGCTTTGGGGAAGAACCTGTATCTTTTCTGATAAGTAGGAGAATTAAGCGGAAATCTTTGCCTTAATCTTTTGGGTTTATTGTTGTTGTCTGCTGTTGTATTAGTGGATGAGATCCTAAGAAGTTGTATAAGAGAAATGAATGACATTAAAGAGAGAAACAGACACACGAGACCAAGAAATAATCAAGTCTAGAACATTTTACTGACACGTTATTGATAGCACACTCACAGTAAACATCATTGATGTGTTGATAGGGCAGAAAGCAGAAGCAGTAAAGAAGGATCTGGAAATAAAAACCCCAGCGATTCATCTGTTTAAATGTGATAGAGATAATGTGGAGAGGCAGTGAAATGGAGGCAGAGATGTAAGTAATGAAGACAAACACATGAGAAAGCCACTAGGCCCTGCCCCAGTGTAGCATTGCAGCTAAGAGAGAAACTGGAAAGCACACTTGCCCTGCTCAGACACACTGTCTGCAGCATGCTAAGGATCTAAAAGTTAACGGTACCAGAATAGTATCTTCAAAAAACAAAATCGTAAAACAGAAATCAAGGCCCCAATAAAACATTCGGGAGAATTTGAATAAATGTAGCAGGGAACCAGAAAATAATTCAAAACTTCAACTGGAAAAGTGATTTCAAGTTGTGCCTGCTGTGTAACAACTGGCAAAAAGAGAGAAGGGAGAGGGAAGGAGGGAGGGAGGGAGGAAGGGAGGAAGGAAGGAAGGAAGGAAGGAAGGAAGGAAGGAAGGAAGGAAGGAAAAAGAGAAGAAAAGCAAGATGGTGCTGTATTTCCTGAGTTGTGAAACCAACCTGCTCTAACAGAAGAAGAGAACCCCCCCAAACACACACACACACACACACACACACACACACTGACTGATGACCAAGCACTGTGTGTGTACTTCTAATTTCAGCCTCACAGTTAAAAGTGAAGCCAGGAATTGAGAATACTATCCACTGAGAGAAAAAAGCAGAGGGGATTTTCTGAGCCAGATCCAAAATCATAAGGCTCAGGGGGAATTACTTTGATTTTGTCAAGTCAGAGCACACAGCCAAAGGCAGCAGACATGGGATATTGTCAGAGGTAAATCACCCAGCTAGGTCTGTTCTGTCTTATTGCAAGGTCAGAGGAGCATGGCGAGCCGGCCAAATGTTTCCAACCATGGAAATCCCCTAACTTTCCAACTGCTACAGTCCCACAGCTCCCAGGCTTTGCTCACAGCGTGGCTCCGTTCCAGCTTTCAAATCTCTCCAAGTTGATTAATCATTTTCTTGTTCTGACTCATTCAGGCTTCTAGAAAAAAATAGCTAAAGGTACTAGATGGGCTGGGTGGATCAAGGAGGTCAGATAAGTTGGCTTGTTGGTAGTCTATACAGAAACCTAGAAGAAATTGCCAAAAGCCTTTCGGCATACTGTCCTCCAGTGCTATGTATGGTTTGGGGCCAAAGGCCATTGGCTCGTTCCATGTGTTTAAAGCAGGATATTTCCGTGTGCATTAGGAAACTTGGGTATGCGAGCATTCCTTTCTTAATGTTAAGATAAGTTATTATAGGCTAGTAACTTAGAATTAGGATTCCATTTGTATCTATGCAGATGGACTGTGGACCCATGTATAAGCCTCTAACACCGACAATGTCAAACACATACACAGTGTTTATTATTTATCAGGCACTGTGTGCTTTTACCAAGAGACAAGTTTATAGCACTAAAAGGTCAATTTTGATCATCTTAGCCAAGGCCATACATAATGATTATATTATTTGGTCTGGCTAATATTCCCCACCATGAAGCTTATATTTTTAAAAATAAAATGTTTTAGTTTATGATTATATTGAGTCATACTGGAAAGTCTGCTTCTTTGCTTTTGTAACACATTAATCTCTGGGCTTATTCATTGAGTTCACAGACGTTTATTATGCACCTGAGTGTTCCAGTCATCAGAGACAGAATTGTAACTCCTAAGATGCCACCTCAGACCCTGAAGACATACACTGTGCTAGTGCCTTTTAACTAAACGAACAAAACACATGGAGAAGCACAGAACATGAAACAACTATTTCTGCAAAGGAAAGGAGACACTAGAATTGGGAATTTAAGAAAAATCTAAATTTTCAGAGTGTTAAGGTTGGAAGGAACAGCATCATCATAGGCAATGGTTTATGTGAATGCTGAGATGTTTGAAATGGCATAGCATGCTTGAAATTAAAAAAAAAAATTGTAGAGTCATGGTGGGGAGCTGTCTTAGTTAGGGTTTCTATTCCTGCATAAACATATGACCAAGAAGCAAGTTGGGGAGAAAAGGGTTTATTCAGCTTACATTTCCATACTGCTGTTCACCACCAAAGGAAGTCAGGACTGGAATTCAAGCAGGTCAGGGAGCAGGAGCTGATGCAGAGGTCATGGAGGGATGTTCTTTATTGGCTTGCCTCCCCTGGCTTGCTCAGCCTACTCTCTTATAGAATCCAAGACTACCAGCCCAGAGATGGTCCCACCCACAAGGGGCCTTTCCCCCTTGATCACTAATTGAGAAAATGCCTTACAGCTGGATCTCGTGGAGGCATTTCCCCAACTGAAGCTCCTTTCTCTGTGATAACTCTAGCCTGTGTCAAGTTGACACAAAACTATCCAGTACAGGAGCTGAGTGTGTTAAATTGAATGGAGATCGTGATGGGCCTTGGGTAAAATACTCTGAGTTGTAGAAGAACTAATGGTAGTTTAAAAGAAAGACAGCAACTTTATTGGATTGTGTTTCAGAAAGAGAACTCTGAAGATAATGTGGAGTAGGACTGAAGGGGAACAGAGGTCAGACAGAAAGTGTCTGTGTCCCCTGAGGGGTGGCAGCAATGGGAAAGAACAAGATCCAAGACAGATTCAGAAAGTACAGTGGGCAGACTGCAGTGGGGAATTGAGAACAGATGATGATGTTTGGGGTAATCCCTGGGTTATGCGGGTGCCCAGGTGAAGCTCAATGTCTTCAACAAAAAATCCTGAAGGAAACAGTCACAGAGAGTGTTGAGATCGCTTGGTAACACATTCAGTTTAAATGATGGCACAGATTCAAGAGAAGCCATTGAGGTCCCCTTGGTAACCATACCAAGATCAAGAGAGTGAAATACCTAAAACACGTGAAGCCAGGACAGCTTGATTGGACAAGAGAGCATAAGGCCACCTAGGACAGCAGATTAAAATCAGTAAGACTGCTATCAAGGGCCCTTCATGCTGTGGGAGAGTTTGGGGAAGTACTTTTTATTTTACATCTGTTACACACTTTGGATCCTGTTCTTTCCCTACAGGTGACTAACGGCCTTTGTAAAGAGGCTTAAAAATCTCTGTCAAAGGCTAGTAGGCTACTGACCCCCTTCTAGGCTGTTATCTTGAAGTCTGTTTTAGGGAACCATTGGGGGGCCATTCTCTCAAACACATAAACGCATGCTTTGCTTAGCTTTCCCCCATTGACCTGCACTCCCAACTGCTGGTGCCATATAGACTTGCAGACATCTGTGCCCCTTAACTAATTGCAGCAATCTGTTCTGTACATCTCTGAGAAAGCACACAAATTGATTCCCCAGCAATGTCCATATCCAAGGACACCTGTATGCCCCCCTCATCAAATCAGCTGCCCCTTCACCTTGTGTTTGCCTGCTATTTCCATTATGGGGCTAGTAATAGATCAGCCTCAAAAGTCCCTGTCCTGGGAAATTTCTTCATAAGAGAGTTACTGGAAACAATATTTTGGCTGTGGAGCCAACTTGTGGATTTAAATATCTTCCAGCCGGCAGAACACCTGGATTTAAGTGTCTAGTCCCTTCTGACTCTGAAGAATGAGCTGTACCTTAAATTGAAGCTCATAAGCACATTGGGAAACCATGAGTCTGTTTCCTCTGCTGTTTGCTGAAGCAATGAAAAGTAAATGAATTCAGAAGGCACAGAGCCAGTTTGAAGCGTCACAAGCCGGGGCCTTACAATGTGCAGGGATGTATATACTTTGGTTTTAGTGCTGTGTGCACAATTACCTTGTGCAGGCTGCTGGAGCTGGTTCCTTCCCTGGTGTTATCCTTGCCTTTTGAGAAAAAAAAAAATAACTTCTTATATTTCATGCTGACCCTAACATCTAGCACCTTCTGTGTAAGAATTTGATGGTGAATATCTGTTGACTGGTTAGAGTCTCTAAGTTGTGAAGGGTGAATAGAATAGACTTCTGACCCTCTGGAGTTCAAGCCGTCCACTTTATACCTGCATAGGAAAAAATGCATGACTGATGGAGGATCACATCCTCACAGCTATGAGGTCTAGTGATCTACAAATATATTTTATTTATATCTATCAGTTTCTTCTAAAAAAAAATTCAGCATCAACCTTTAAATATTAGGAAGTATAAAAATATTAAACCCAGCCTTCCATCTTTGTTTCAAAACTGTAAGATCTGACGATTTTATGTCATATTCTCTCAGGCTGACAGTTCATAGACCTGAGTAGCCATTGCCTCTTTTAGGATAATCATGCCACTCACAATTTGCCAAAGTCCCCATCACTCCTGTCTTTCTTATATTTGACCCACTTCACTCACATGGTTATATACCTTGTTGAAGTTTAGAATATTTTCTTTAAAGAATTATTTACTTTGTGTCTATGAATCCATTGTTGCTATCTTCAGACACACCAGAAGGGGGCATCGGATCCCATTACAGATGGTTGTGAGCCACCATGTAGTTGCTGGGAACTGAGCTCAGGACCTCTGGAAGAGCAGCCAGTGCTCTTAACCACTGAGCCATCTCTCCAGCCTGAAGTGTAGAATATTTCCTCCCCCAAGAAAGGAGTTATCAGTGACTTCATCCCGACCCCCATTCCTCATTCCATCCTCTAGTTTCAAACTTCCAATCTGTGCTTCTAAGGATTTGAATTATTTCTACTTACTTCTAGCTATTAAAAAGTATTGCTACTGTGAATATCTGTATGTAAGTTTTTACACAGATACATGTTTTCATTCTCTTGCAAATATAGCTAGGAATGAAATTATTGGATCATATGTTAACTCTGTATTTTGACATGTTCAACAACTGCCAAAATTGTTTTTCAGAATGACCGCACCATTTCACACCCACACCAGGAATAATAAGGTTCCAGTTTCCCCACCTGTTTCTCAGCAACTCTTATTGTTAACTTCATACCTAGTTATTATTGTAAAGTGATATTTCAACACAAGATCAATCAAAATATTTATTTGTCTTTTTACACAGAATAGAATGTCTTAGGTGTCATGCGGAAATGTTTCTGATAGATTGTGGTGATAGTTACTCATCCCTTGGACCCTCGGCCTGATCTCAACCCTTAACACCAAATAACATAATGCCACCTTATGTAATATGTCCCTGGGCTGTGGTCTGTGGAGCACCTGCAGTGAATTTCATTAGCCTGATGGATGCTTGTTACAAATTCAGATTCCTGGTCACACAAGGATTCAGACTATCTGGGGGTAGAATGTGGTCTATAGGAAGTTACACAGCTATGAAAAAATAAGCAACATGTGTGGACCCAAATACCTTGACTAATGCACCCTCATTATAAGCCTGAGACATTTCATCTTCTTCTTTACCTGTTGAATTACACCAAAATGGCTAAAAAAAAAATTTTAGTGAAAAACCAAGTCCTTTGTAAGTAAAGTATATGAAAGATGGTGGAGGTAGGGGTGGGGGACAAAAATCTTTAAACTGGCCACACAGCTTAGCCATAGTTTCTCAGCTGACCAATTTCTGCCTGAGTGGTATGGGAGAAATGGATATGATGATGCCTATAGTTCTTTTCAGCTGTAATGAAATTGTAGCGTTTTGTAACCACTGTTAGAAGGTAGGGCTTCTGGGAGAGCTTTGACACATTACCAACAACAAAACAATAAGCATTTACTGAGTAGTCATGACATGCAACGCATCGTGCTGGCGGGTCCTTCCACATAGATAACTGAGCTGCATCCTTGGCCTTGTGGAATCCAGTCTCCAGAGGAACCGTATCTTCATTCCATATATGATACCATTTCTCATTTGAAGAAAGTGCCTGTAACTTCTGTCACTTCCCTTGAGAGCACCTGGAAGGTATGGTGGATTTGCACTCTTCCTGTGACCATCTGGTCTCCTCTTCCTTGATTTTCTTTCTCAGGCTGCCACAAACACATGGTGGTGCTGAGTCTGTGAAGTTGCTCTACTGTACCCGACAGGCCACCAGTCTGGCCATTAAGAGCATCCACCAGGCATCTGGAAGAAGCAAGGCCTTTTTCCTAAGAGTGACACTGGCATTTTTCAGTTGTCCTGTCTGCCTTTGTCAGCAGAAGTGTTTTTTTAGGGCCCCCTTATTATTGTGGAGGCCCCATCTGACAATGATAAAGATGACTTGGGTCTTCAGTTTTCTTTATCAGAGAAGAGCCCAAGGGTGTGGCATCTCCCATAAGTGGGTGACTTAGAATGTACCTTTTACCTCAGGATCTGGAGACCTTTGACAGCTTCAAGTCCATGTATGACCACAGAGGAAGGTGCTGATGACAGTAAACAGGAACTTCTGGTCATGGTCTGTTCAGGGAGTAAGAAGGTGGCTGGCTTTCATGAGTGGCCTGAGCCTTTTCTCCTTAGGCCAGTATGACCCAAAGCCCATGTGAGTGGCCAGAGTACTGCAGTATACATGTGATCAATGCCTTTTACTTACCTATCACCTTATTGTGAGTGCTGTGCTCCTCAGCTACCGGCAGGTGAAGTGGCAATAAGGAACAGTTATTTCCCTCATTCAGGAAGGACAGACCAAAGTTTCAACTAACACAGAACCCTGTTCTTTTGGGTGAGTTACCAGTTCAAGATAAAGTTGGGCTAGATGAGAAGGTCGTATGGTAGAATGCTTGCCTAATATGGATGAACTCCCAGGTTGGATCCCAGTTCCCCATAAACTGTGTGAGGTAATTCATGCCTCTACCCTCAATACTCAGGAGGAACACAGAGGATCAGACGTTCAAGGTGACCTTTGGCTACTGCATAATGAGTTCAAGGCCAGCCTGGGCCACAGGTGACCCTGAGTGTCTTCTCAGGGAAACAGGCTCTCTGGTCACCCATCTCAACTAGCAAGTAATTTCAAATCAAAAGCTTTAGCCCATGGAACTTCACCTCATTGGTTTTCTTGCTCAAGAATTATAGGATTGTTTGATTTTATTTTTTCCAGGTTAAACTGTCAAAGAAAGAAAAAGCCATTCAATCCTTTGTTTGGGTGTGTTGGGAAGAAGCCAAGAAGGGAATGAAAAAGAACTGTGCTTGTTTTCTCTCAGGCACTGTTATGTTAAGAAGCAGCTACATTCGTAGGGATGTATCGGCCATGAGCACTGCGCAGGTTGTCTGGGCTTGAAACCCAGCTATCTACCAAGGCCTTTTTCCCTGTAATTTTCTTTTTTTCTTTCTTTCTTTTTTTTTTTTTTTTGGTTTTTCGAGACAGGGTTTCTCTGTGTAGCCCTGGCTGTCCTGGAACTCACTTTGTAGACCAGGCTGGCCTCGAACTCAGAAATCCACCTGCCTCTGCCTCCCGAGTGCTGGGATTAAAGGCGTGCGCCACCACGCCTGGCCTTCCCTGTAATTTTCAATGTTGTCCTGGTACCCTAAGAAACCCAAAATGTATGTGTTTTTCACACTGCTACACAGCCTGTTTTTCCTCTTTCCTTTTGGTTTTTCTCTTTTTGTAAGAAAAATAAAAAAGTACAGCCTTGTTGACAGTGTCACTTTCAGCATTGTGATAAAAAGTTTGGTTTTATCTTTTTGGTCCGATCTAATGAATGTGGGAACCATTTATATTTAAATTCTTTGAGTTCTCAGATATTATTTTTTTTATATGTTGCAGGCATTAAAGGGTTTATTGACTTGTTCAGATCTCTAATAGATATTTGAGGAAGCCGTTCATCACTAGAATGGTAGATGTTGTCTAAATGAGATTGTGATAAGGAAAGTACATTTTTGGTAGTTTATTTTTGAATGCCTTGACATGTGATGACACATGTTATGCTGGAGACAATGTCACAGCATCAGACATTATTTTACTTTTAAAGTATTTATGTATGTATTTATGCCTGATATGTGTATAGAGAGCACAGGACATCTTTGGTGAAGCAAGGTCTCTCTTTCCATTTTTATTTGAGTTATAGTGATCAAACTTGGGTTTCCAGGCTTATGCAGCAAGTGTCTTTACTGGCTCAGCCAGCTTGTTTGGCCTCAGTTTTCATTTCATTTTATTTTATTATTTTTAAACTTATATTTATTAGTGTGCACACATGTGGAGGCCAGAGGACCCTTTGCAGGAGTCAATTCTCTACCGTGTAGGTCCTGGGGTTGAACTCAGATCGTCAGGCTTGGTGGCAAGCAGCTTTACTCGTGGGGCAATCTCACCAGCCAGATTTGACATTTATTTATTTATTTATTTATTTATTTATTTATTTATTTATTTATTGGTTTTTCGAGATAGGGTTTCTCTGTGTAGCCCTGGCTGTCCTGGAACTCACTTTGTAGACCAGGCTGGCCTCTAACTCAGAAATCCGCCTGACTTTTCATGCAGAGTGTCTATTTCAGTTCCCTCTGCTATAGCACTGCAGACCAGCCAGTGTATTTCCCCTTCCCCAGACCATCACATGACTCCTGCTCAATCATATCTCTCCTCCTGAATTCTAGAATCCAGACCCTGCTCTATCTTTTGGGAGTTATGTAACCTTGGGTATGCACAGCATGGGTTGCTCCATCTGAGGGTACTTGTGGGTTGTTAAGAGGTTTGCTGTCTGGCAGTAGCCTCCCTGTCTCAAGCTCCCACCGTGGGTCCACCCAAGCACAGCTGTCGGTTCTGTTTGTCTCCTCTTCGTCCCTGCAGCTTCTCTGGTTTCCACCACTTGTCCCTTGGCATCTGAGGCCCTTCCAGCAAGCTCACACTGATCTCTCTAGACTCCCCAGCATCAACGCCTGTCCTCCAGCCAGTCAAGACTAGTCAACATTCCTACCAAGGCCTTCACTTTCTTCAGTTGGCTCAGCCCATCCTGCCTTCACACAGTTACCTCTCTTCTTTGCTCATCACAATCCCAGTACCCAAGGTACCCACCTTAGGCATCCTAACCAAGGACCCCTTAGATGGGATCAGTTCTCCCTGAACACCTAGTCTTTGCTGAGATGGCACTTGTCATAGATTACATGGAAAGAGATATTATTAGACACCTTGTTTCCCCTTCTGGGTTGTAAACCTCTTGAAGGCAGGAAGTCTACTTTCTGTTATATGTATGCTCAAAACGTATTTTTGAATAAATGAATAAAGCACCTTTGCTCCCTAGGTTTGACTCCAACAGCTTCCTCTAATGTCTTAAGCAAGGGAGGCAGATGATGTAATCACCAGGATCCGGTGCTGCATCCACTTGCTCTCTGTCTCTTGCTCACTCTCTTTGAGCTGGGGCTTTCTCTGCGTTGCTCAAGCTGGTCTCAAACTCCCAGATTTAAGTAAGCCTCTTGCCTTAACCTCCTGGTGCTGTATACGTGTTATACTCCTCCAGCTACATCAAGATGTATTTTGAGTACCTGCTAAGTGTTAGAAACTGTGATAATTGCTAGGGTTAAAAAATAATTATGGTCTAATTTACTGAGTCCTAGGTGCTAAGCACTGTGCTAAGTAATTTTTTTTTTTATCGTCACACGTAATTCTCATGGCAACCACACGAGGTTATTATTTTATTATCAAGGAATTATTGCGTAAGCTGTAGGTCTAAGAAGTTAGTTACTTGCTTAAAACCACAGAGAAAGACAATAAAAGAACCTCTTAGATATAGGATATGGTCTATCCTTGAAGGGCCTGACTTTGGGCAAGGTGGTCCACCAAGGCTAAGGGTAACTCTGATGCTAACTACTCCTCAAACTTGACAGGACATCCTTCCCCAAAGGGCTCAGGCCATGCATTTTGAAACGTTTTAAATTCTCAGACAGGCTCTCACTGTATAGCGTTTGCTGGACTGGAACTTACTATATAGCCCTAGTTAGCTTCAAACAGACAAACCTCCCTTGACCACCTATCACATACCCCGCCGTGCCACTAAGATTCAGGATTACCTAGTCTCAAAGCTGGGACCATGTATACTAGACATTTTAAGGCGATTCAGTACTGTTTGCCTCCCAGTCACTCAGTGCTTTGAATCACATGATAATGGCGTTTCTTCTTTTTTAATGTTGCCCATTGCCTTGGTGTTTCAAATTTTAATATTCTTATTTTTTGGTATGATAAGCTATTGTTTCAAAAAATTAAAAAAAAATTGCCCGGAGTTCTTATACCTGTTTTCTGCCTGGAATTCTATCTTCAAGGTGATTAAAACTTTAGCTTTGGAAAGTTCTGAGAAACTAGTTTCTTTTTCTTCTCCTTTCTTTCTGTAAAGCACTGTCCACACTTTTCCCGTTATGAGCGTCCTTGTATTATGTAGACATCTCTGCGTAAACTGGCTTTCTGCATTGTTTTGTTGTCTACACTTATCTTTTTCCTTAGGTCATCTAGTGTGTAGAACTCACAGCCCAACATCACTACTAAATTGTCATGGCTGATGCTTTTTGCCGTGGCTGTGTATTCTATGGGGTCTGAGCAATCTGATTTTTTTTTTTTTTTTTGATCTGGGTCCCTTTCTTCCTGGGGGAGTTGGGTCTCTCTTTATTCACTTATTTATTGCTCTGCTGTGGGTATGGTTTAGAGGCTTGGTTTTTATTGCTCTATGGTAATCGACACACTATACACATTCCAGGTTCCTGTTCCCTTTACATATGGACACACACTATTCCATGACTCAGACAGACTATAATGAATTGCCTTTTTCCCTGGGTATCTGAAATCCTGGGTTGCTGCGTTGGTCTGTTCTTCCTAAACACAGAGCCAACCACAATGCCTGTTGTAAACCAGCAGTGTTTTATTTCTGCTGGCGGTTCATCGCCATGGGTGCCTCTCAACCTAATTACATGTTGATTTGTAATCAACAGAAGCTTCCTCTCATTTGACTTCATGCTGACTCTGTATCCCACAGGTCCCTCCACACACACCATTTGGAAACCTCCAGGATTATTGTCTCAACTTCAGTTTCATTAAACAGGTCTCCTTTCATGATGGCCTGCTTTTAATCTGTTACTTTTCTGTTCAGTTACTCTGTCAACCCAAAGGTATCTGTTGTCTATTTAAAAACAAACAAAGCACAGCAATATGTTGGTGGGCTCCATTTGTCTGTCTGAAGTGTTAGGGAGAGCACCGTCATTACTATGAGTTAGCTCAGTGCCCACATCTCTCTCTGCTTTACAATAAGATACCGGACCTTAGGAATCAGAAACAGTCTCAGCCAGAATCCTCACTGAAGTCTGATTTAGATACAATGAGAATTCATCAAATACATAGAAACTATGTTTCCTAGGGAATCTAGCCTTTTTCCTGAATTTGGGAGTGGTGAAGAATACACCCAAGAACTTGGAACAGATACAGAATGGGTGGACAAACAGCAGATCTGTCAGGCAAGACTTCCTTTCTCCCCGCTGAACTTTTTCCTGTTATTATCTCTGAGATGAACAAATTTGCAAACAGAAGCTGCCTCGGGATTGTCTTTTCTTGACAGGCCTCTGTGTTTCAGTGATTCCTACAGCCCAGAGTGTATGCTGGACAGTTGGAAGCTTTTTGAAGCCGTTGTATTGTTAGGGAATAATTAGGGTGAATGAAGCAGGGAGTAGGGGTTAACAGCAATTCTTTGTTGTAAGCAATTGCTAGTCTTGGCATCAATATTAGTAACAAGGCCAATCTACTGAAAGGATTCTAAACAAAAGATGGAAAGGTTGCGGTTGGTTTGTCTAATCCAGCCAGTAAATCCACCCATGCATGGCCATTGTACCCTGTGAGGTCTCTGGAAATGCCTTTGGTCACACTGCATTCCAAGCCACTGGGTGGGTGATCTCGGCACAACCCTGTACATGGGTTTCCTAGAATGCTTCCCATATGGAAAGGGGATGCACAGGTGTTGCCTTGGCAATTAATCAGCATACCGCACAAAGAAAGTAGTCTCCAGACATTGGGATAGATGAATGGGTATTTTATGAAAGGCTCATGATCTTTTCTGTGGCTGGAGGAGTCAGAGAACGCCCTCATGCAAAGGGCCGGATGTGTCTATTGAGACTCAGGCAAAAAAGTACCTAGGTAAACCGCTCACCTGTGTCCTCGTCCCTTCCGCCTGCTCCAGGCCAGTGGGGCCCAGTCTTCCATTCATCATCTAGTCCAGTGAACTAAGGTAGCTAGAAACTTAGTACTTCACAGACAGTCATTGCAGTCGGGGCTAGAGATAGAGCAGTTGCTTAGCATGTGTTTAATCCACAGCACTGAACACAGAACCAAACAAGACAGATAGTAGCTCTTAACACTGAATGTCTGTTTCTTTTCACCCATGTGGGAACCTGGAGCTGATGTAAACACGGAATCAAGTCAACCTGCAGCTCTGATTGATTAGAATCGTAATCAATACACAGTAATAGTGCCTTACATAGGGACCCTGGAATCCTACACGGAGCCTGTCAATTTTATTTCTACCAAGTGCATGGTATTATGTACCCTAGTCCCAAATCAACTTTCCACCAAAGGTCCCCACAAATCTTACCTTCTGCTGTCATCCAAAAGGATGGAGATGCTAAGGAGTATAGAAGTGGAGGGAGAGATGTCTCCAGGAACACTTATGATCTTAGATACATATACCTAAGAGGCAAATTCTTGCCTCAGGTGTTGAATAGGAATCTAATTTCACAGTCTGACTTGCACAAAGGATGACTGTTCCAGACCGGTATTGAACTCTGAGCACTGAGGCCAAGATGATTTTTCATCTATATACTCTTCCCAGAATATACCTGACTATCCTGTCTGTGTGACAGGGATACGGGTCAGGAAGGGCTGTGTGAGAAGAGAAGTGGCTGGGCAGCAGTGGGCTTGTTTTCAGTTTCTCAGCTGCTCTGGAAAACAGCCAAAATGAATGAGATACAACAAGCCTTCGGTGTTATTGTAAGCCACAGAGAGGCAAGGCCCCTCATTTTAAAAAGCTCTGTAGAGTTTAAAGTTTCATGTGTATTTGGTCTGGGGCAAGTAGCGCCCTGAACTTCCTCCAGGAAAATGTTCGCTTGCAGGAGCGCCCAAATGGACCCTGCCTCCCTGGGCAGATTGTGACTTGATGGAGATAAAGCAGTGTAGCATCCCAGTGAGCCTTTCTGCTGTTTGGCTAGTGGAGGAAGATTTACACAAACCTGGGCTAGCCCTGTCTTCATGGCCTCTGGAAAAGACTAGAGAAAAATTTGTTTGTCTTAGACAGTGGATGGTCTAGCAGAGGGGAGAAAGGAGAGGGCCTCTCCTCTGGGATCAGTGTGCTTGTGCGATGTACACAACACGACACCCAGGGATACCAGGCAAAGCTGAACAGTGTTTTATAAACCTAAATCCTGGCATTCTCCCAGAGGATGAACAAGCTGGATGTTCAAAGCAGGTCACCCTCCGTAGAGAAAAAGCTCACGAGTCTGAGGTGGCTGTGAGTAGCATCCTGCCCTGGCAGTCATGGTCCAGGCTTGATCAGGCTTCAATGTGACTCTTGTCTGCAGTTCACGTCAGCAGGCTCTTGTTACTGTCTTCCTAAGTTGTGTTGACATCTGTAGGCAGAGAAGAAATCTGGATAAGGAAAATTCTTTTCTTGACATTGTTTAAAAGCATTAGTTCAAAAGAGCAGACGGTATTTTCAGAGCTACGTGGAAGCAGTGACATTCGTGGTCGGTGTGGAAGCCCAGGTGGGTAGCGTGGTGAGCTGTTTCGAGCCACAGCTATTTGTAAGCAGCCTGGGATGTTCTGATATGGATACAAACACATCCATACTTCAGTAGTCACCTCTTTCTTCCCAAGGCTGTCTTTTCTATCATACAGCTTTTAGAATTTTACTGGAAAATTATATTGTATTGGTTTGTGACGAGCTTAAGTTTCCAAAGAAATCCTACTGGATCCTCAAAACTGTTTCGTGGATGGGGAAGAGTGGGTATCAGAAGCAAGCCATCTTTTTATCTTAGAAGTGGCAGGAGGTGGCTGTTCAGTCTACACCTGACTTATCTGTGCATTACACACTGCACCTGAGGGCAGCGAAGTGGCTTTGCTCGAAGTTACACAGAAAGTTAGTTCAGGAACAGCAAAGAAAGCCCTGTCTCCTCATGCCTGGTTTGTCATCACAATATGAGCTCTGTCCAGAAGGAATTCAGTCCTGTTGCTTTAAGACATTTTGTGGGCCAGGCAGTGGAGGTGCCCCTTTAATCCCAGCACTTGGGAGGCAGAGGCAGGCAGATTTCTGAGTTTGAAGCCAGCCTGGTCAACAGAGAAAGTTCCAGGATAGCCAGAGCTACACAGAGAAACCCTGTCTTGAAAAAAATGTATTGTGAATATATAAGACATTGAAGTGGCTTGTCAAGGTGGTCTTGTTATCCTCGATGAAGCATAATTTTAAAGAAATGTATTTGAAACAGTCTAATTTTTAACCTACATTCTAATTCTAGCCCACAGAATATTTGCTCAAAGTGCACCCCCCGCATACATTTCGAACAGATCCTCAAGGCAGTTTTGTGGAAGTAGGAAAGACACATCTAAGTACAGCTGTTTTCCAGAAACAGAACTGAAGCTGGAAGCTGTGTGTGACCTAACCACACTGCTAGGAAGCTGCTGAGCAGGGCTCATGCCCAGGCGTGCCGGCCAAGCCCATGGCTTATCTCATTGCCCCACCATGCATTTGTTGCTAAAATAATGTTTTAAAAAGCAGTCCTTTTTCCCCATCTTTTCCTGCAATGGCTACACTTTTTCTGCCCTGCCCCAGATAGTGCCCCTGTAGCCACACCATTTACCATATGTGGAGGGAATGGGACTCCTCCAGGTCCTCACCTCAGACCCGGTACTCTTTGCTTCACCTTCAGATGAGAGGGGCTGTTGGGGTTATTGGCAGCGTCTCACTAGGCTGCCAGCGTTGAATGACCTTCACTTTTAGGAAACCAAGGGATGGGGAACTTAGCAAAATTCGTGGCTCCCTTTTTCGGCTCTTCTGAAACCCAGCACACATTGTCAAGATGTGCTGCTTGTTTTCCCATGGAACGCTAGGTGGCAGGATGGCCACACCACTGGCTGGGGTCCCGGGGACAGGAATGAGGAGGCCTAGACCATCTGTGGCTTGGGGAGATTAGGCTAACCAACCTGGTTGATCTTTTCTTGACAGGGAACTGCCCGCAGTGATTCTGAAACATATGCTTCCAAGATACTGTCTTTAAGATTCCTTCTCCCTTTATTCCCTCAGTCCACTTGCAGTTTAATTTTTCTGCCCCATTGCATTCTGGTAGTAGAGGGCAGACACTGCCTGCCAGCAGCTGCCTCGAAGGGCAGATTGTGATGTGGTGCTGGCACTCTTGCCTTGGCATATCATTTGGGTCATGGGTGTCTGAAGAAGGTAAGACCTTCCCTTGAGTTAATTAGATAGTTCTCAGAGGGACAGCAGACTGAGCCTGAAGATCACAGTACCACTAACCCATTACCCTAAGATCACTGTCCCCACTAACTCAGATACACTAAGGATCACAAAAACAAACAAACAAACAAAACAACAACAGAAGGCAGATTTTTGTTTTGCTGGCCCGGCGCCATCTTGATTCTGCTGTGTAGCTGGACTGGCAGAGCTGCCGTAGGTGGGTGAGACATGGCTTCCAGTTTTTGTTTTTGTTTTCTTACCCTAATAGTTTACTGGGGTCGGCTACCCTGGATGCCTCGCACGCCACAGGCCGCAGGCCACAGTAAGCTAAATAAAGCGCCAGTACAAGTTGTGTCCTTTCATGTTGTAAAGAGCATGAACTCCGGTTACAGAAATACTTCTCTGGGTCTTTGGATTTTTTTTCTTTTCTTTTCTTTTTTTTTTTTTTTTTTTTTTTTTTTTTTGGTTCTAAGAAAGAAGAAACACCATTAAAACAAAACATTTCTTACCAACTGAGGATAGCACTCTGACAGTACCTGCCTTGAAACTTCGGTTAAAAAAAACCAAAAAAACAAAACAAAACAAAAAAAAACAAAAAACACAAGTCTGAATGTAGAAAATTGATCAAACAGAAAGATTTTGTTTTAATTACAAAGCATTCTTTCCTCACAGCTGAAACCACAGTCAGATTTCATTAAACAGTGAGTAGTGAGTTACTGATGTAGATTGTAAATGACTCCATGGATGACAATTAAACAAACAAACAAACAAAAGACCGTGTAAGTCTCAACTTTTCAGGAACTCACTTGTTGCATAATACCAAGAACCAAGTGTCTTTGTACAAGAACCAAAGTCACTTTGTACATATTCTTACATCACGACTTACCATTTCCCAACTGGGGAACCCAAAGCAGTTTTTGGTTTTCAGCTAAGAGTCCTGATAAAATCCTAATTTTGCACATACAGCACTGGCGACACAGAAGGGCCTTGTGAATGTGACCAAGGTGACTAGTCTACAGGATAATTCTGTCGATGAAGGCCCAAGTGGTCTGTTGTTTTGGTTGCCTAATGGACTTACGATTCTTTCATTAAATTCAGCTATATGACTTTTGAGAACACCTCAAACAACGTACATAAAGCAGGCCAAGGATATTAATTGTAGGCTTTGAAGCTGGAAGAGGGTGGTGAGACCTTCTCCTTCCCTAAGAAAGAAATGTCATAAAAATTCCAAAGCAGAGATCAAATTTCCAGGGGGAGGGACTTCTTTATTGTTTCCTCTAATAGCTGCTCTTGAGCCTTCTAGAGTGCTGTGCAGAATAGCCCTGGGCACCAGCTAAGCAACAGCCTGGCTTTACTGACTCTAGTATTTTGCACCCATTTTGAATGATTCATTTATGATATTTTGGCTCTTGTTGGTCCTTTCTTTTATCCCACCTTCCTTCTCTCCCCATGGAAGGTCCTGTCTTTATTTTCATACTTTTCCAATTAATTGGTTTCCTCTGCCCTTGGAACCACAGCAAATGTGTAGTGGATCTTTACGGGGGGGGGGGGGCGGGGGGTCTTCACTCTGTGGATCATGCTTTAAAGTCTTGGGACTGGAGGGATGGTGAAAATGAGTCACAGCTTGTTTCTATATTTGTTTCTGTGTCAAGGGGTGTAGTTTTCTTACGACGCCTGCTCCATAGCTTACATTTTCAGAGAAATAAACCAAATTCAGTCAGTTCCTTTAATGAAATGTTTTCAAATACTGAAGAGTTCTTTGCCTCTGTAATTCCACACTGAACAACACAGTGATGGCAGCCTTAGTATTTTTCCCCACAGGAAGAAAAAACACACTCAAAATAGGCTCCCCACCTCCCACCCCATGAGTCCTCCAGGAACAGGCCTATTGCGTGTTGCCCAGGCCTGTTCACAGCCTTAGGATACCAGCACTAATTCACTGAAGGCCTC
>NC_034596.1:74815570-74821875 GCF_900095145.1 Mus pahari
AGAGAGAGAGAGAGAGAGAGAGAGAGAGAGAGAGGAGAGCACTGGGGCCTTGGAGAAATTTGCAGGGGGAAGTAATGTGGGAAAAACACAATGGCTGCCCCAGCACAGGGCTGCATCCTGGGACCCCAGCGTTTCCACTGGAGTAGGCAGGAGTGGTTAGGGGTCAGCTTGCCTTGATTTTTTTAGCATAAAAAAGCCAGTGACTACTCTTGAGTGTCAGTTTATTGAGCTCTCCAGCATAGACTCATAACTTATATTAATTAGGGGGAAAAAGGCTTCCAGAGGAAAGAGAAATGCCGGGTAAACAAAGTTGACTTTGACCAGTTGTCAAGGCCCTGCTGTTAGGAGTCAGGGACAAGTCCTTGATTCTTATTTGACAGAGCCAGGGTGGGGGACGGGAGGAGCCATTCATCTTCTGTACACTCTCCAAGAAGGAACTTTTCCCCTCCAAACCGCATTTTGTTCTGGATTTACCATCCCTGTAAGGTCTCACCTACTGTGGTGTTCCCTCCCTTAAGTCCCAGCATCTTCAGGAGCCTTGTTAAAATTCCTTCTTAAAAGCAGAAGGTAAAAGTGGCAAACTTGTTTTCCTAGAGGGGTGTGGCACTGGAGAAGGGACTGGGCCCAGTCCTTTTGCTATTTTAGATGCTGGTAAATAACTCGAAACCTGTTAAAGCTTTTAAAGGAATGTGGAGGAGTTGTTCCTTTGACTCTTGTGTTCCAGACAGCAAATAAAGGGAACAATTTTCAGAAAAGAGTCAGTCCTTGATGGGCTCCATTCTTTTCAGTACCTTGCAAATGTCACATTTGTCCCTAGATGCTCATACATTGATGCACTTGTCTCCATGTCTTAACAGATTCAACATCCTTATCCGCTGCCTCAACTGATTTTTTTTCAGGTTGTGTGTGTGTGTGTGTGTGTGTGTGTGTGTGTGTGTGTGTGTTATCCTTGTCCAGACCAGCCATTTAAAAAGTATGAAGTACCGCTTTTGTGAGAGAATAGTGTTGCTTAGGTCTGGCATGATAACAGATGTGTGTAAAAAGTCTCCATTTTGCAATATCTGTTGGCACTAGGTACATCTCCTATCCAGCCTTTCCATTAGTCATGCAGATGAAGATGAACCTTCATAGCCAGGAAAGTACAAAAGGAACTACCTGGGTTTACTGAGATTTTAAAGGAATGCCTGTTATAGCGTACCCCTTCATTTCTTGAAGCTCTTGTTTCTAAAGAGTTGCTGTAGTTTCTACAAAAGGGAAGAGGCTCAAATTCCTTTCTAATCCCACAGCTCCAGGAGTGTACCTGCAGCAGGCAGCAGAAACCCAAAACAGTAAGATGGTGATATTCTAAAATTGCATTTTGGCTCTGGAGATTTTGAGAGTAGCTTGGTTCTGATTTTATTGGAAGTAATCTATAGTGAAACTCAAGTGTAGGTCTTCTCTATTTTTTAATCTCAGTTGCTTGAGAAATGATGTGAATGGAGGAGGAGAAATAGAATAAATAATGTGGATGTGCCATAGGTATGTGTTTGGGGATTTACCTTAAGTATGGAAAATTAGTACACACATTTAGTCTTAACCTATTTTCAAGTTCTCCTTCACACACACAGACGCACACACACATGGGTGGGTGAACACTTTTAACAAACAATGGAGAACTGTGCTATATTTTAATTTTTTCTTTGTTTGTTTAAGGCAAGGTTTCACTGTGTAGCCCTGGCTGACCTGGAGCTTCCTGAGATCAGGCTGGCCTCAAACTCACAGAGATCACCTGCCTTTGTTTCCCAAGTACCAGGATTAAAGGAGTATGTCACCACATCTGGCTCAATATTTTTAGTAGAGTCTGTTTAGTAGAACTGCTTTATAATTTCCCTTTTTGTAGCACTATTGCAAAAGCAATAAATTTCATTCTTTTTTGTTTTTTTTTTTTTTGTTTTTCGAGACAGGGTTTTTCTGTATAGCCCTGACTGTTCTGGAAATCACTTTGTAGACCAGGCTGGCCTCGAACTCAGAAATCCGATTAAAGGCGTGCACCACCACCACCTGGCAACTTCATTCTTTTTTAACAGCCCCCATTGTCTTATTAAGTGTATACTCCTTAACTCACTTGTTATCAATAGGCATTTAAGTGGTGTGTTAGTCTTTAATAAATGACTAATTTTAGTCAGGAGTAGTGGCACATCCCAGCAGTCAGGAGGCAGAAGCAGGAGGATCTTTGAGTTTGAGTCCAGCCTGGTCTATAGAGGGAGTTCCAGGACAGCCAGGACTACACAGAGAAACATATATTTTTGAACTTATAATATAGTTATGTCATTTCCCTTTTTCTTCCTTCAAATCCTTCCACATACCCTTCCTTGCTCTCTTTCAAATTAATGGCCTCTTTTGTTGTTGTTGTTAATTGTTGGTGTATTTGTATATGTATATGTGTAATATTCCTAAATATATAAGTATAACCTGCTCAGTCTATACATTGCTAATTGTATGGTTGTTTCAGGACATCACTGGTACTTGAAAGGAACAATGTAAGAGGAGGAATTATTTACGTTGACTCACAATTTGAGGTTTAATTCACGGTCATCAGGCGTTAGTGCATAGAACCCTATGGTAAAGCGGAAGCATCATGGAGAAAGGGCAAAAGAAAGATCTTCACCTTCTGTATCCAAGAAGCAAAGAAGAACAGGAACAGGCCGAGGCCGCATTAGACACTCTGTTATACACTCATCAGCAACCCACTTCCCCCAGCTAGAGTCCAGCTTCCCCATCCACCAACAGATCATATTATTGATTACATCAGAGTTCTCATAATTATCTCTGGAAACACCCTCCTAGAAACACAAAGAACAATCAAGTTGACAAGATTAACTTTAAAAGGTGGTTTTAATTTTTCTACCTTTTATTAAAAAGAAATATTCTGTATAAATGTGGTCAGATTCTCCATTAAAAAAGGAGGGACATTATATAAGAAAAAATGTTTTATAGTCATTACCTTCTCTCCATTCATGTTTAACATGGTGGTATATTTCCCCTTAGACTATAAAATATTTTTATGTGTCAATATTCTGCTATGAATACCATTTTCTACTTGACATTATTATTAGATCCTTTATATAGTAAAGATTTCTTATAATTGTTTTTCTTAATTTTTGTTTCAAATGCTTTTTATAGTTTTTCTGGGATTTTTAAAAAAAAAAACAAAACTTTTTAAATGACACCATGGATATGGAAAGTTTTATGTAATCAAATATGTCAGTACTTTTTTATTTTTTGAGTTAAAAATTACCTGAAGAGAAGCTGTAACACTAGTAAACACATACTTACTAGCTACCATTTCAAGTGGTGTGTGTGTGTGTGTGTGTGTGTTTATATATAGTTACTCTTTGATTCTTATGAGGTGTGATATCCTATCTATTTTACTAATGAGGGAATTAGGGATTAGCGAATCATAGTCTTATAGAAGTAGCATAACTGCGATTGAGGCGAGTGTGAGAGAGAGTAAGAGAGAGAGTCTAACTCAGACAGCATGAATATGAACATGCACATATGCCTACTAGGTGGCACTGCTGTGTGCCCGCCCTGCTGGTTCAAAGTCAATCCTACTCTCTCTGAATGACCACTAGAGAAATGTTCACCATCTCTTCTAAGTTAATAGTTTTATATTTTATTGACGTGAGTCTGGATTTTGCCTTGCTCTATGCTGGGAAGTGGGTTCATGTGTAATTCAGTTATTCAGCATCCCACATATAATGGTACCTCTTTAGGAACTTGGAAACAACTTACCATCTTCAAAACAAGCATAATCAATGCCACCAGTTGTTTCTTCCATTGTTTATTTCCTCAGAGTTCTTGGTTCAATTTTCTTGCCTACTTTGGTCTGCATGATTTTATAGAATCTCATGTTATTCTTAGCTTTAAAAGTTCATAAACTGCTTCTTCAAGTTAATACGTGTTTTTATGCATATACGTGTACACACGCGTGCACACACACACACATGCACATGTGCATGAAATCTATTACTCAGGAGGCTACTAGGTCAGGCTGTCTTAGGCTATACAAAGCATTTCCAGGCTAGCTTCAGCTACATAATTAGGCCCTGTCTAAAGAATAAAAAGTAGGTGTTCCATGAACCTGAATGATAAAATAAACATATCTCCATTTTTTAACAAACATCAGCTAAAATTGAACATTTCCTTTGCTTTAAATACACAATAAACATAAACCACAATAATATTAGCAGAACCTGAACTTTAAACTACAGATATTTAATATTATAGATAAATAATACTTCTAGTGCTTACAAATCACATCTATTAATATTTTATATGTTTAAAATAATTTGGAAACTATTTCTTTGATACTGATCCCATTATATCCCTATGTACTATATTCTGTGAACTAAAGTCAAACTGGTTCTTCTCTCCTTTCCCATCTTCCTCCTAGGCCTTCCGACCCCAATGCATTGCTTTTCACTTAGGGTTCTCTCTGTTTCCCTGTCTCTCTCACTCACTCCATTCTTCTTTTCTTTTTCTTCCTCCTTTCACTTAAAAACATCTTTTAAGGAGTTCCACATATTCTTTTGTAAAAACCCTTTTTCTCTTTCTGGTTTATAAATGAACTCAAAGCCAGGGATAAACAAAAAGGTTAGATAGAGTAAATCATAGCAAGAATTTGAAAGCACAGTTTGGTAAGGATAAGTGCAAAACAGTCACCTGTAGATAATTTGGAATTGACCCAAATTTTCTTGGTCTGAC
The DNA here is from genome assembly GCF_900095145.1 of Mus pahari. Classification (NCBI taxonomy): domain Eukaryota; kingdom Metazoa; phylum Chordata; class Mammalia; order Rodentia; family Muridae; genus Mus; species Mus pahari. The sequence goes on from NC_034596.1 coordinate 74,820,317, forward strand.
CCCAAGAAAGCAATGGGCCTTCTTTCTGGTCCTCTGACATCTGCTTTTGTCCCAACCCTATCCAGTCACTTTTCCAAGTTTTCCCTTGTAAGACAATCATTCATTCTGATTTTCAAAATACTCATGAGGGAGTCCTGTGATGAGAGAATGAGACAGTTAAACCATATTGTTGAGATGTAGTCACTTCTTTGGGATTGTTTCAAAACTGCATATCTTTTATGGACAAAAGTTATCATATAATTTTCTCACCCAAAGTGGAGCTTTTGATGCCTGTAATAAGTTGGTGTTTAGTTACTCAGGTATTTGCACTGTGGCCTGCCCTGTCTGCTGCAACATAATAGTCACTGGCCGCAGATGCCATTTATGTAATCTGGGTGGCTATAGAATCTTTCTTTCTGAAAGTAATTTCTACGTCTGGGATAATGCCATTTTTCTACACCAAAAACATTAGCTCATCTTACAGTTAATATAAGCTGGACACGAGAGGTGCCTGGGGGGGAGGGGGGAACAAGGCCCACAGATTGTTTACATGAGTGCTATAGTTTCACTCTTTATGCACCAGTCACCTTGGAAGAATTAATGCTCTGTATGCGTGCCAATCAGATTGCCCCCATCATTGCTAAACATTCCATTTGCTTTATTAGAATAATAAATACTGAACCAAAAAAAAAGAAAGAAAGAAAGAAAGAAAGAAAGAAAGAAAGAAAGAAAGAAAGAAAGAAAGAAAGAAAGTAAGTAAGTTCATCTGGATCCAGGCTGTGGTCAGCTATGCTGCACCTTACCTCTAGCTTGACTTGATGGAGAATGGGGATGGAGGGAGAACGGGACAGGTGGATACAGACTTTCTGATGTTGAATTTGATGACCGATCTCCAGCCCTAAGCTTTGGAAATTCTTGTCAGCAGCGCAGGGCCAGTGCTGGTGTCCACTTTATCGGCTATTCCTGCCGTGCCCCTCTCCATCTGGTGTTTGGTGAGTGCTCTGTTTGGAAAGGGGTAGGGTACTACATGGATGTATAGTCACCAACTCCAAAAAAAAAAAAAAAAAAAACTTGCTCAGAATCCATTCAGTGTTCCATCTGATCTCATGACTATGATTCTGAACGTTCAGAGTCACTTAAAAATAATGTGACTTTTCAGATCCTTCTAGGACAGATGCCTTTTCTTGGTTTACTGAAACTCAAGATCGATCATCGATAGACTCGATTCCCTAACTCACGCCTGTAATCATCCTTTAGACCCTCATTGCCCATTGTAGATGATCTATCTTCACTTCTCAGGAAGTCCCATTCCATTGTGGATCTTTCCCTCCATCCCACATCAGAAAGTCTCATAGTCATACCTCACGCCTGATGGTGCTTGTTGCAACTTCTCCCCTCTTACGTCATGATTTAAGTGTCCTTTTTATTGTCAGCTACATTAAGATCCTCCCAAACTAATGATTATACATCCCCAGTTCATCTCCTTAGCCAAAGCTACCCAATTGCCCACAGGTATCATCAAGACAGGATATAGACTCTCAGCTTCTTTTTTTTTTTTTTTTTTTTTTTTTTTTTTTTTT
>NC_034596.1:74822015-74829291 GCF_900095145.1 Mus pahari
ATGGTTATGAGCCACCATGTGGTTGCTGGGATTTGAACTCCAGACCTTCGGAAGAGCAGTCGGGTGCTCTTACCCACTGAGCCATCTCACCAGCCCTCAGCTTCTTTTTCTTAAGGAAAAACTATTAAGCCTAATAATTCTTTGTCTACTTGGTGTCTTCACTGGAGAAACACATCCGATCTAAATCTTCCCATCTTACTTGAATGCCTCCAGTCCTTCCTAGGGTCCATTCCAACATTTCTCTCCAAAGCAAATATCTTTTCCTTTTACCAACATCCAGGACTCTTCTTTTACTTGGTGGCCAATCCTCTGATTTCTCTGAGGATTTAGAAGTAATTCTCATATTGTTACTAAGGAGCCTTTCGATTCCATGAGTACTCAGGTTCTTCCTCATCTCAGCTACTTACTCAAACAGTGGTTACCGTCTACTTTCACTCCCTCAAACACTTCACTATATTTACTCCCATCCTCTCCTTACTAGTTCTCATAAAACAAGCTGGGATAACTTCCATTTTCAAAACGAGCCCCGTATCCCAGATTTCCCCTCTGGATAACCCAAGCTAACTGTAAGGCCTGACCATCTAACTCAACTCTTCCAATCCTCCCCACTCAGGCTTTTGTTTCCAGGGTTTCACCAAAAAGGTTTTGTACTCATGACTGCTGGCCATATCCACTGCTTTCATCTTGTTTGCCAGGCCAGGCACATTCCCACCTCAAAGACTTTGTCCTGTTGCTTATTCTCTCTGTTTTATTTCTCAAATCACTTGTGATCTCCCTGACATAAATCCATGCGTCTGCTCTAAAGTTATGTCACCTCAAATTCTCTTAACTGCTAAGCCATCCCTCCACCTCAGTTCTACTGCATCTTAATCAGGGGAGCCACTGTGGGAAAATTAGAAGATTGAATGCCTAGTCTCAAAATTCAGGTTCTAAGATCGATGTCCTTTATCACATATGAGATCCAGTTTTGTCTTGTACAGAAGCAAGAATAAGAATGGAATTACATTATTTGCAAGAATTAAATATCATGTATAGAAGTAACTAGAGTAACAAAGATAATGCCTGATATATTAGAAAGTATTCTAGAAGATAATATTTATCCATCTATCATAGTTTGTTACAATCATGTTACTGTTGGATATCAGAACATGTTACTTCAAAGTGCACCACTTTGGCACACTAACTATTTTGAGCCAATGAAGATTGAAAGGTCTCAAAGGGGTATACTCCTTTAATCTCAGTAGTCAGGAGGCAGAGGCAAGAGGATCTCTGTGAGTTCGAGGCCAACCTGTTCTACATAGTGAGTGAGGTCCTGCCAGGGCTGTGTAGAGAGACCCTGTGTCAAAGAAAGGAAGGGAAAAGGGAAGAAGGGAAAGGGAGGAAGGAAGGAAGGAAGGAAGGAAGGAAGGAAGGAAGGAAGGAAGGAAGGAAGGAAGGAAGGAAGGAAGGAAGGAAGGAAGGAAGGAAAGAGATCTCAAAGGTAGTCAGGCATCTCTCTCCAGGCTCCTCCCACCTTTGTGTCCCCCCTTGGATCTTTATTATCAGAAGTCCGCATGTCACATAAAACTTTGACTGTGTATATGGGTTGTGCATTTCTCCTGTTATGATACCTATTGTTGCAGGAGACTGTTATGACCTTTATGATGTCTAAGAAGAGATGTCACCTCCTATTGCCCCTACACTGTCGCTGTCGTTGCTAGCTATCAATGTCTTTCATAGCTCAGTGTATAGGGAAACAGAAACTTGTTATGATCCGTTCCCATGACTGTGTATTATCTTTTGAATGGATTGTTAGTCATGCTAATAAATGAATCTTGAAGTCAGTCCTCTTTGAGCCTCACCTGCCATTTCCTGTCAGTCATGCTTGGTTCTCTATTTGCATTAAGCCCCCATCATTTGGGTGTCAGTGTGGAGCCCACTGGCTCTCATCCTAGCGTCTCCCACAGCTCTCTCTGCAGCGTGTGGTCTGTGATGCATGCTTAACAAAGGGCTTTTGAACCGAATTTCAGCAGCATCTAGGGGGAGGCAATGGATATGTTCTTGCAGGGAATTAGGCATCAATCTAATGATGAAGCTACAGCCATGCTTGCTGCCGCTTCTGGAAAGCCTTGTGGTCTTGGTGAAGACAACTAGGTCAGATAGGCCCAAGGACCTTAGATTGTGATTAAGGCAATGGGTTGGGGGCGGGGGAGGGTTGTTTCTTTTGGAGGACTCAGGGAGAATACGCTCTGATATTCCAGCCAGGTTATGGCTCAGCATCTCCAATCTTTTCACTTTTCAGTAAGAAGAAAGGGGAGATATTACATAGAGAAACCTCAAAGGAACCAGTTTCCTGGGGTACTTGGCTCTCTGTAACTTAGGCTGCGAGAGCCTTGTTTTCCCTCATAACCCCTTTCTTGGATTAGTTAGGTATGCTGTCTTAGCCAGAATACTGAAGTCCAAGCCAGAGGGATATGTCTAAATGGTTGTGTCTATAAACCTGTTTTGTCTCAGAGTCATTTTTTTTTTTTTTTCCTCATGAGATATGTATTGGCTGCAGTCTTTGGGCTGCCTATGCCAGACATTGAAGAGAAAGTAACAATCAAGGCAGAGGTCCTCCCTATGAAGAGCTTGCGTTTCAATACCAGGGTCCCGGCGATGACCAAAACAAGGTATTTCCAGGTAGTGAGTTAGTGGTGATAGGTAGGTAGACTGTTTGCTGCGCAATAGATGGTCAGGGGAAGCCTAAAAGGATTTGAACTGTGACTGACAATTATGTGAGCATCTTCTTGTCATGGGGAGAACTGAACAACCTATTCAAACAGAAAGAAAAGCTGGAAAGAAATGACATTTGGCTGTGTTGTCCTATCCTATGTATGGTGTGTAAGTAGACAGGGAGAGCCAGTGTAGGGTAGAAAAGCAGTTTGATTTCTTTGCCCATTGCATAGTTTCTGGTTAACACCCCAAAATCTAAAGACAGATTGACAGTTTAACCAAAGTCGTAGGTATCTTAGAATGAAGGTTCAGCCACAAGGAAAACTCTACTTTTATGGCTAGCTTTGATCAAGTATAGGCACTTGTATAGACTTAAGGTTGGATAAAAAGAGGTTACAGCCCTCTGGGAGTGACTTGAGGGGACCTTAGAGAGGCTGTTTGGTTTATTCAGGTTCTTCCTGCCCTGTTTGCTTATCTTCCCTTCCTTTCAGGGAGCGAAGAAGATGCCTGTCACATCTGTATCTTCAGGAAGGTCAGGGAGTCTTTCTTACATTTCCAGTTTACTCAATTTTTTCCATTTAAAACGCTCAATATGCCAAATGTGCCATAACTTTAACCAGTATTTCTTGCATCCCATCATTCTATAAGGCCACATTCTTTCATTTAATGTTCAATGGCCAATGTAAACAATTACCTAATGCAATGGTATTAGGACATATAGGAGAGGAGAAGGGGAAGAGTTTAGGGAGGAGAGAAGATGATGGGAAAGGAGAGGAGAGGAGAGGAGAGGAGAGGGAAAAGGGCCGTGCCTGTAGGCCAACTTGTTCTCAAATTCAGATCCTCCTGACTCTGCCTCCCTCCTAGGTGTTGTAACTGCAGGTGTGTGCTTTACACCATATTTAAAGATGTCCTTGATTGATTTGATTTATCCTTGTCAATTGATTTTAGTTTTGTTTTATCTTTTCATTTCTTTCTTTCTTTCTTTCTTTCTTTTTTTTCTTTTTTTTTTTTGATAGACGAAAAGAACATGAAGTTGGTTGGGTAGGAAGCAGGGAAAGTCTGGAAAGAATATGATCAGACTTCATGAAACTAATTTAAATAAAACACTTCAAAGGATGTCCTTATGTAAATTCTTCAAAACAATAAGCACATTCCCAAAAGCCATTAATCTTCCATTAATTGTTCAGGGCCTTATCTAACCATTGTTTCACTCTAGGTCAACTAGAATGCTTCTTTATTTTGAGAAAACTTCCTGTCCTTCACAGATTTTAGGCCACCCTGTGATGAAGACTATCTCTGGGCTTTGTGCTGCGAATGTCACAGTTTAAGGAAGCCTTCTAAAACTTGGCCTGTTTCACAGCCTGGTGCAGAAGTTACTGCAGGCTTTTGCTGGCTTACTCTTTCAGATTTTTTTTTTTTTTTTTTTTTTTTTTGTTCCTGCCACAAGGCAAAAACAGGAAAGAGATGTGTGTGAAAGAATGCTCTCTCTTTTCCTTTTGTGGCGATTGTGTATCTTATGAGAAGGCCTCAAAGGTTCCCGGAGCTGTCTGCCTTTTCATGTAAATGGAGCCCTTAAGCCTATTTAGAAGTGTGTAAAAAGCCTGTGGGAGTTGAGGTGAAAGATACTGGGTTGTAGCATTGGCATCTCATTTATTTTTTTCAAGTTCAACTGGGAGCCCTTTCTGCTACATAATTAAAGAGCTACTTCGGGTCTGTATGTGACACTTGTCCATAGTAAATGTGCTATGCATATTACCGTATACACATATTACTGTGCAGCTCTATAGCTGCAAAACCAAGTGTCTTGTACTGGGAGGTTTAAGGGATTCCCCAGGGTAATTTTGACAGTGATAATTTTGCCAACTTGAGATTGCAACTCCCACGTAAAACATGACCCTCTGCCTTCAATCCCTGCTTATTCACTAGTGTAGGAACCAACGGATCTGGGGTTCATATTCACACCCAACACCTAAAAAAGTAGCAGGTGTGGACTGGCAAAGGACTTAAGAGGAGAAGGAGCAAGGTGGAAGGACTTGTGGTAAAGGCAAGGATAGAGACCAGAGACCTGAGACTCCTGACTCAGGCTGCCAAGGGAGTCTGGCCCGTCATGGGTGTACTTTCCCCTCCTATGAAGGAATGGCTCAAAACAGCACTAACCATGGGCTTGCTATTGTAAGCCTTTCTAGGTGGATATTAAGCTCCTTCCCTCATGACTGTCCCACCTTCTAGGACTTCTTTGTGCATGTGTCCTATGGACGTGGTACATCACCTGAGTTTGCAGTGCTGTAGGTAGACACAGAGAACAGTTGGGTCAGATCACATGGTGTTCTACCTTCTGCTTTTCTGAGGCTGGGATGGGGTGAGAAGAAGCCAGTGGTTAGGGAAGTGAGGGTTGCGCCTGCCAGCCCCTGTCACAGGTTGTTCTGGAGAAATGTTCCCTTACCCTGTCCCTACCTCCCCACCATCCAAAGGAAGAGGGTTTAATCAGATGCAGAAACACTCAGAGACTAGGAGAACTGATAAACAGCTCATATCTCCATTTCAGTGCAATTGATCTTCCTATCCATGGACCCTTGCTGTGGGATTTTTCACCTGCCTACCAGGCCCCCTCACAAATCCTTTAGCAGGCTAATAGAATTCTGAGTCACTTCCCCTGCAATTGGAATCCTTCCCACAACTCTCAGTGGTGCTAAGGTTAAGGGTTAAAGACATGCTGCTCCAATATATATATATATATATATATATATATATATATATATATATATATATATATATATATATCTCCATACCTGATGTTTGCAGAACCCTGCAGGAGTAAAAAGATCTCCCTCTTCTTTTACCCCTTTCCTCTGAAGTAGTCATGAGACCCAGCCTAGGCAGCTGCCTTCAGACCCAGAGGAAAGGAACATCTTTTATTCTGAAGATTTTCAGACACAGAGAAGAGGCCCTGTTAAGCCCTCCCCAACCTCATGTACTTCTGGTTTCCTTTGTTCTGTCATAGTTCTCCAAATGGCCTCTTTGTTAAACCTAAGCATAAAAATAAGCTAATTTCCCAAATCCTCATTTCTGAAGGCTTTCGTGCACACGGCACCTATGCTCAAGGTGCTGGAGTGGTGGTTAAAAGCACTTAGTGCTCTTGGAGAGGGGCTGGGTTCAGTCTCAGCAACCACATGGCAGCTCCTAATTGGCTTATCAGCCACGAAGCATGCACCTAGCACATACAGATGCATGCAGGCAAAACACCCATACACATTTTTTAAAAACCCTTATAATCAATAAATGTTTATGTTTTTCTCTTGTTAATTTGTTGCCAGAAATACTTAGCCATTAATTTAAAATTTAAACTTATTTTAATTTTAAAAAAATATTGTTTCCCCCTCCTTTGTAGCAGCTACTCGTTTTCAAGCAAGACTCTGTGTCGTTATCTGCAGCACAGAGATGGTACCTCCGTCCCTGCTCTGTGAGGCGAGAGGAAGAGGATGCCTCTGTAAGTGCTTTCTTGGAATCTATGGATTACTATAAAGAAACTGCTCTAGAGAGAGTTCAGACACAGATCATCCTAATGCAGCATGCATCCTAATGCATCATTCGGATCACAGAAATTCAAGTCTAGCTAGTGCAATGGGAGCCAGGGAAGACCTAAGGGAGGAAAAACAAACAAAGATCCAAGTCAGCAAGCAGAAGCCACGTGGCGAGCAAGCAAGGACACACAGGACAGCCAGTCCTGGTGACAGGAGCTGATTTTCAACAATTTCAATTTGTTTTTATAAACTTAGATGTTGATTTAATGAGAATGCAAATTCTTTTTTTTTTCTTTTTTTAAGATTTATTTATTTATTTATTTATTTTATTGTATGTGAGTACACTGTTGCTGTCGTCAGACACACCAGAAGAGGGCATTGGCTCCCATTACAGATGGCTGCGAGCCACCATGTGGTTGCTGGGGATTGAACTCAGGACCTCTGGAAGAGCAGTCAGTGCTCTTAACCACTGAGCCATCTCTCCAGCCCGAGAATGCAAATCCTTTATGAATATTTATTCCTAAATTTATGTGTTTAGATTTATAAAGTCACATTAGCTAAACGTACAGTAAAGATGAGCATATTTCACAATGCCTCTCTGCTTCCTGACACCAATCCTTGTTTGAACACAGAGTTACACTTTACTGTAAGCAAAAAAAAAAAAAAAAAAAAAAAAAAACCAAATATGTCAGTTTTGTTTTTCAGTTTAGAAACCTGAGTCAAATCAGCAGTCTCTAAGAGGAGGGACATTGTAAGGCCTGCGTGCTTTAGTGATGGGTCCAGCCCTCCCCCCTACTTATTTGACATTTTCTTGTGGAAAACATCTGGTTTAAATAAGCACCAGTGTCAGCCTTGATCATCAGAAACCAGAATGCAAGAGTCGCAAACAGCGTCTACTCAGTGGGGGTGGGAGGGTGGGGGTGGGGCAGCAAAGAGCAGCATGCAGAGAAAGTCAGCAGTGGAATGAGTGAGTCTGCAGCTAAGTTCCACCTATCCCTGCAGTGCAGTGACCTCACAGATAAATCCCACCTATCCCTGCAGTGCAGTGACCTCACAGATAA
>NC_034596.1:74829721-74837780 GCF_900095145.1 Mus pahari
CACCTATCCCTGCAGTGCAGTGACCTCACAGATAAATCCCACCTATCCCTGCAGTGCAGTGACCTCACAGATAAATCTCACCTATCCCAGGCGAACCTTTCAACGGCTCACATCTCTCTTTTGCTAACAGCCAAGGACCTCAAAATACAAGTGTGTGATCATCCTACCCAGTCAGACCCTTGAGCTGGCTCAGCAAATAAACACACCCTTCATCCCTGGGCCCTCACAAAGGCTCAGTGAAAGCAATGGCTAGAGTCCTATGAATTTTTATGTTTAAAAGAGGCTCCCATTCAGGACTGTGTCTCCTAAAGGAGTAGCCAGTCAAAACTGGCTACCCTCTGATAGTAATCAGGGGTAGGGGTGCCATATTGACCAACAGTGTGGCTAATTGGGACTACCCTAAAGGAAGTCTAAATTGCTAATTCCTAGCCGTTCAAAGGGTTTTGTGCGGGAATGACTGATAGACAGGGGTAGAGTTCTATTCCTGGCACTCTCAGAGGCTGGCAGGCTTGGTGACAGTTTAGCACAGTGGGACTGAAGAGGAAGTTTGCTGGATAGGTAGTGTTTGGATGGGTGGGGATTTGTCGATCTCAGTCAAGCCAGGACAAGATACTTTGGATGCCCGAGGCTCCATCGATGTCTGGGAATGCCAGAGGCGTAGGAGGCATCCTAGGGTATTCCTGTGTGCTAAAGGTGAAGAAAGTGTGTACAAGCTAATCACTAGGAGTTTATGAGTCTAGAGATATTCATGAGGTTGAAGTAGGGATTATTTCAGAGATGTTAGAGGAGTTGGAAGGTACCAAATGATGTATCAGACATGTTCCAGATCTAAGGAAAGTCGGTGGAAGGACAGGAGGCAATGAGTGTCACTGGTGTCTGCAGTCAGCCTCCTTTGCCATCTCTCATTTGCCTACCTGGGTATAATATTCCAAACTTAAGGGATGGGTCTGGAGGAGAGGAAAATAGAAAAACATGGTCTATCAACCCTGAAAACCTTCAGCTCTTGGGATTGTACCTCTAAGTAGCATATATAACTCATCATAAGGTCTGATGTGAAATAAAATAGTAACTTCGGGCAAGCAGATTAGGTATAGTATGGGCAAGTGACCAGACATCTTGGTATGCCTAGGAAAATCTTGGATTTCAGCTTCCTTTCCTGTGTCCAGTTCACCTTACCATGAAGAGTTAAGGTCACAGATGTCTGGAGTAAATATGCTTGTATGAATCTGTGATAACTGTTGTCAGTGGCCAAAACAGAATTCTCAAACTGGGTTACAAATGGCAGTTGTATGTTTGAGGAAGTAAGTTTACCACTCATTTACAGATAAATATATCACAGATAAATACATCACAGATAAATACATCACAGGTACCAGAGTGAATCTTTGGCCATCATTTTCTTGATGTCTACTCCACTGTTCTATACCAAGGGCAATGAGTGACACATGGTTCCTGTTTTAAAAATGCTGCCAGGTCAGCAGAGCAGATGCATGTGAAAGTAACTGTACTGAGTAAGATAATAATTGTTATTCTGCTTGTACAAGCCAAGCAGAGGAAGAAAACAATTGACTCCAGAAAACTAGGGAAGAACTCATACAGGAGGAAGTACATGGTTCACATTTAGAGAGGTGAATATCACCATGCTCAGCAAAAATCGGGGAGGGGGAGGGGGAGGGGGAATGCAGTAGTGTAGGAAACACATGGCTAGGAGCTGAAGGGCCCAGTTGGATTAAGTACATGTTTATAGACGCTCCCATCACGTATTTCCCTACTCACGAGGAAGTTCTTAGCTGGCAAAGCAATCCCTGTTTGTGCTGTTGGTAATAAGGTTTAGGTCCCTTGTTCAGTCACCAGGAAGCAACAGGGAGGAAAGATTCTTCTCTTACAGGTTACAAGGTTCATGGCTGACACCCCTGTCAGAGAGGGGGATTAACGAGAGAAAAGCAGAACAAATACATTCACCCCAAGGTTTATGTGACAGGGAAGCCTTCAGACACACAAGCCCAAAGGCTCATGTTGGGGGCTATTAGGGAGAATCTGATGAGAGGGCAGAGGGTGGTACTAACTCGGGAGACCTAGCAAGGCCGACTTGTTCCAAGTCTGTGTATCCTCCAAGGTGTGGACAGAAGTTCGCTCGAAAGGAAACCTTATGACCTGCTTCTTGAAGAGGTGGGTCAGAGAACTTTTAAAATAGCTTTGTCAGAGGAGACAGGCAGAGTAAAGCCAGAAGGGCTCTTTCTGTTTGGGGGTATGTATGAATATATTTATGAGCCAGGCGTGGTGGCACACGCCTTTATTCCCAGCACTTGGGAGGCAGAGCCAGGGGGATTTCTGAGTTAGAGGCCAGCCTGGTCTTCAGAGTGAGTTCTAGGACAGCCAGGGCTACACAGAGAAACCCTGTCTTGAAAAACCAAAAAAGAAGAAGAGGAGGAGGAGGAGGAGGAGGAGGAGGAAGAGGAGGAGGAGGAATATATTTATGTTTTGATTTCTAGAGCTTGGAATACTCACTATGACAAGGTGCCATGTTTCAGGGACTCATGTTCTGAAACCCAACATTTCTTTAGAAAGGAGATTGATTTTTGGTCTAAGTGAAGCAAATATAAGGATGTGTTATAAATGAATGACCAAATGGATCCTACCACATAAGAGCTGAATAACTTCTGAAAAGTTAGCTATTCTGGTAACTCTGGTATCTCTGTACCATGGGGTTGATACAATACCATCCCCATAATGTTGTTCCTCCAGGACAGAAATAAACGTGAGAATATTTCAGAAAGTGCTTTGAAGAGCTGTAAAAGTTATTTTATCAGGAGGGTCAGTACATCATTTATTGTGTAGTACTGTGAATTATGGAAGTCACTACAGAGACACAGAACCCCTTCTTCATGGTGCATTTTATTTAAATACAATGGGTGGAAATGCATTTGGAAGGAGGAGAATATTGTGCTTTCAGCAAATATGTTGCTTTTTTGGAGGACAGTTTTACTCTTTTGGTTGTGAGTTCTGAGGATGAACAATCCAGCTGATTTGGTTCCCCATGGTCCCCCTAACAAGAGGAATGCCATGGCAACCAGAAATTTTAGAGATGTACCTCAATTTAGGCAACTTGTATAAGACAAAAACATTTAGTATTATATGTAAAAAAAAATCTATGCCAGCCTAGGAATGTAATTTAATATGGTTACATTTAACATGAAGGGTTATGACAGAGAGAGCATGGTGACCAGTGGGAAACTCAAAGAATGGGTCTCTGGTGCCAAACAGAGTGAGATGAGTGATCGCTCTTACTTATGAGAGGAAAACTTGAAGATCAGATTAATGTCAAGTTTCCTAAAATTCAATTTACATCTAATAAAGTGCATCGCTTAGTGTGTTTCAGAGAGTATGTACATCTAACAGAGTTCCTATAACCTAACACGTTTCCCTGTGCAACTCTGTAGTCGGTGGTCTCACTTGCTGGCCCCAGGCAAACCCCAGGCAAACATGGATCTCCTTTTTTTGTTGTTGTACAGTTTTGCTAAGGTTTCATTTTAGTTTATAGTTTGGTCAACAAGATCAAAGTTATGAGAGCTGAACATCATCAAAATTTGAGATTCAGATCTTACATCTGATAGAACAATTCCAGAAACTTCTGAGCCTTACTGTTTTTCATGCATTTGTGGAGATGATATCTATTTTTCTATCTTATAAACCCATCATGAATAATCCAAAGAAGTCATAGAGGAGAAATACTTATGTACAGTCCAAGTGACTATTTATAAAATACTGATTTCACTTAGAAGAGCGGTACTTGCAGACTTTAGTCCTGCAGAGGGATGCTACCATCCTCTCCTGGCGCCCACACAGATCCTTGAAGGGTCCAGAATTCAGTCTTCTGCCTCTAGCTGACGATGGTGAACAATTCACTTGACTGGTATATCTCAGTTGACATCAGATCACTTACTTTACTTTGGATCTAACTATAATGTAAAATGTCCTCAATGGCGCTGGCTCTATCATGCTGTCATAATCAAATGATTTATGTCATGCTCAAGCACCCACTAAACTTGTCAGCTTTGTAGTTTCCATTTTTCTTTGGATAAATCTGATTTTTTCAGTTAAGATGCTTCTCTATAGTATGTCAGCTGCTCTGTAAATCACTGTTGTTTGAACAATTGACTTACCTTTGACTTACCTGTATTTTTTATTGGAATGGAGCAGAGGAACTAACCAAGCTTCTGATAGAATTCTATTTGTTTTCCATGATAAAAAGAAGAAAGAAAGAAAGAAAGAAAGAAAGAAAGAAAGAAAGAAAGAAAGAAAGAAAGAAAGAAAGAAAGAAAGAGAGAGAGAAAGAATTTCCTAGCTAGAGAGACCAGGTCACTTATATCTTCCTTGTCTGTGAGGTATTTTTCTGACATTTTATAGGCAAACCTACAAAAAGGTTCAGATCTCACTTTTTAAAACTGAGGTAATAGATTGCATACACACACACACACACACACACACACACACACACACACACACACACTGTTGCTGCCGTTTGCCTCTGTGTACCCATGGATATCATTGTGTGGATTGTGCATTTTCAAAAAAGAGCTGGCCGTCAGCATGACACTCTCACTTCCCCTGTGTACATTTTGTAGCTTCCCCACAGGGAAGCGAAACTGGTGGTGGTCGGAAGAGACTGACTCTGTTGAAGTGGATTCTGCCAAGTGGCTGTTTGTAGATAACCTTTGTCTTAGGGTAAGAATAGCAGGATCTACAGAATTCCAGCAGGCATCCGAAAAATAGCCCGTCACTACAGAATCATAGAGCACTGGCTTTGGGCATATATTCACTTAAGATGGTCATGAGCCAGGTATCAGGAGATCCTGGTTGGGCTGTATGTGTGTGTGTGGTGTGTGTGTGTGTGTGTGTGTGTGTGTGTGTGTGTGTGTGTGTGCGCGCGCGCGCGTGCAGGTAGCTTTGTGTCACTGTTGATATTTTCCTTCTTGTGGCTTATCTTCTGTGTGGAACTTTCATATCAATCGTCAAAGGCCCATTGCATCTTTAACTTTTGCAATATTCACGTTTTCATCCTTGCTTTGTAGAGATACAATAAGTGCTTGCTCATTGAAAGGGTCATGCCAGTACCCTGCCTGGAATGAGCTGGATTCTACTTGGGCATTTCCAGAGGGCAGTGTTCGGTCTGTACCATCTACACAATTAGGATCTATCTGGAGCAGTAGCAGTACGATCAGACCTTTGTGGGCCGTTCTCTACTATGCTGCTCAGACTTCAGTGCCCCACTCTCTGTATTTCTCTCAACTCTTAGGAGCCTGGAGAAGAAATCTATTACCTATTTCCTCTTATTTTTCTCACACCCAGGATTAGTCACTCATAAATATTTTAAGCAGGTAATACAGAACACAAAAGCTGGACCTTTATGGGAAGGACTAAATGTTGGAGCTATAACGTTTCAGACCAAAACAGATTCTAAAACCTAACTCAGATAATGTCAGTCTTCTCTTTCAGACCCATCCATGGTTTCTTACCATCCTAAAACCAAACTCTAAGTCAGTGTTGTGGGAGCCAGGGTGACGACTCTGCCCCCACCCGTTTCATTGACCCTGATCCTTGATCACTAGCCTGCAGCCACCGTGGTCTTTGGGTACCCAGGTGATTCCAAGCCTGTTTCTTCAGGATCCTTATGCTCTTCTTTCTGTCTGGGATTCTACCAAGAACTCTGGGGAAACTCAGGACTGCCCCTCAGAACTCAGCCTTGGCAGCAGCCACCCATCGTTCTTCACATTCTGTGCTTTCTTTATTCAGAACCCCCATTCTATCTGAAACTCTCCTGCCCTCCTTCTGGTTTCCATAGTTATTGCTAGACACTGAAAGAGGACCCACTCCTCAAGGGCAGACCATTCTTTGTTTGACCTGTTCTCTATTGCAGTCTCCTAACCCGGAAAGTTGTCTAATCCCCAACCTCATGTGAACTCATTGAGGATTAGAACTGAAGGCATTTTACCTTGCCCTCCATCCCGATTCCTTCCCCTCCCCTCCTCACATGCTGAAATGTGTGGTCTAGGACCGAAGCACATGCCTTGGATCAAGGTTTTTGGTTCACTTGTTCTCTTAATCGGAAGCGTCTGGTCCTGTACAGCTGCAGACGGGAAACAGCATCGCTCACCTTTTCCCCAGGGCTTGACAAGTAAGCCAAAGTAGAAATGTATTAAATGACCAAGTAATACTGTTATATCCTTGCCCATAAACTCTGTACAGTGGTGACTGTACTTCAGTCACCAGCTAGATGCTTCTGCTTCCTCAAGACCCGTACTTTGCCATGTGCCCGAATAAGAGAGGCTCTAAGGATGCATCACAGGACCTCAAATGCACTTATGATCCGAAAGGGAAAGATGGCTGAACCCAGGGCCATTAGTAGGGGAAGCTAGGCAACAAAATTCAGTGTTCTGTCCTAATTCTTCCTCACTAGAAAGTCTAGAATAGAAGGCTGAGTGCTTTTCCTGTGTGGAGGAAGAGTTTGCCTCTGCAGCCTCCCACAGTCCTTGGTGGAACTCCCTGATGCCCCTCACAGAGCACTGAGCTCTAGCTGCAAGATGGTCGGGGCTTTGTGTACCTATGGTCATGTCCTGTAGTAGTCGTGGAAAGCTTATGTTGGATCCCAGTGTGGCTGTGTGTCTTCAGAGAATGATTGAACCTTTCTGAGATCCACCTCTCTTATCTGTAAAGTGAAGATGTATTGTGGAGATCAAAAGCGATAGAGGCAACATAACTCCGGTTAAGAAAGTTGTCTTCATGTTTCATAGGTCGGGCTGGATTCAGGTACTGAGCCCAAGCTCTGACTCTCTTGTTGTCTTATCTATATAAACTTTTAAGCTCACTTTTCCTCACCTGTCACATGGGTATGATAGTATGGATATGATCACTGGACGTGATCACAGGGATCTCTACGTCACTTAATAAGGAAGTGACAGAGGCAAAGTGGACATTGAAATGGTGCCTGAGGTAGTGTGGGGAGGATCCTGAAGTGAGGGAAGTGCCAGAGTAGGAGACTGCCTGTGAGTTAGGAAGTCTAACAAGGCTCTACCTTTGATCAAGCTTTGGCAGAGTGCTTCCGCCTCACTTCATCCAAATGTGCACAGTATTTCTAATTGTAGTTTTCATCAAAGTAAAATATGTGTGTTGTTTCACAAGTTTAGTGAGAGTATAATTCTTAACCCAAAGCAACAGTTCCCTCCCCTCCCCCTCCCCCTCCCCCTCCCCCTTGCTTTTTCCTCTCTGGTAGCTGCCATAGTAGAAGCCTCAGTTGAGGGCTCCACTGGCGTGCTTCTCCTGTCCAACAGACACACCGGAGCTGGCCTTTGGTTTCTCGTTTTAGATGTTATCTGAACAGAAGATGGATACTGAGCTCTTAAGCCTTACTCTCTCGGTGACACTTTTAATACACCCTGGTTGTAATCTGTTTTAATTTTTTTTTAACTATTGATTTATATTGAATTTTATATGTGTGAGTGCCTTGCCTGTATGTCTGTCTGTCTGTGTACCACATGCATGCATGGTGCCCAGAGAGGCCAGAAGAGGGGGTCAGATCCCCTGGAATTGAAGCGACAGATGGTTGTGAGCCACCATGTAGGTGCTCAGAATTAAACCCAAGCCCTCTGGAAGAGCATCCAGTGCTCTTAACTGCTGAGCCATTATTCCAGCCCTATTAGAATTGAATTAAAGACATATTTAGCATGTATAGTATTTGTATTATTATTAAGTATTCACAGGGAGTTATAAAATAGGTCATAATTATATCTCCCTTTCTTGATAGTATTTTATAATTTCTCTTTGCAATGCATGCACATCCTAGGGTGAGGACATAGCTTGATTAGTAGAGGGCTTACCTAACACGTTGCCATTCCTGGTTTATCCCCAGGTATAGAACCGAGTATGGTAGTCCATACCTGTAAGCCCAGCAGTCAAGAAGTAAAGGCAGGAGGGTCAGAAGTACAGACTCATCATTGGCTACATAGTGAGCTGGAGGCCAGCCTGAACTACAGGAGCCCTGTCTCAAAATGAATAGGGGTGG
>NC_034596.1:74837960-74911882 GCF_900095145.1 Mus pahari
TGGTGGTGGTGGTGGTGGTGATGGTGGTGGTGGTGATGGTAAACCAGAACAATTTTCTCTACCCTCCCACCATCTTTAAATTGATAAAGGAATTTTGAAACTATAGATGCTATGCCTCCAGCACATTTAACAACATTAGCAGCAATGTGTTAATACTATCTAATACCCAGCCCATATACAGATTTCTCAGATTGTCTCCAGGATGTTCTTTTACAACTATTAGTTTGAATAGGGCCATTGAGCTTTTGCAGAAATTGGATGTCATTTGTCCCACACTGGAGATTTGGCTGATGGCTTCCTACTGTTCTCTTTAACTGGTTTTGTGTCTCTTACTTCCATAAAAGAGTGATTGCAATTAGAGGCTTAGATTTAGATTTAGGGCTTTTTTTTTTTAAAGGGTAAACATATTCAATATGTGGTATCAGGCTGCAAGTCGAGAATTATGCTTGAACTGACGTTAGTAGTGCTTGGATCAGTTCTCAGGCTCTGGTGGTAGTAGCTTGTCCTTCCCTCATCCAGTTCTCCACCAGCTACTGCCGAATAGTTTTGGTATCTGCTAGTGGTCATACTGTGAGTGATTCGCTATTTTGTAGCACTCACATTCAGTCCTTGTGCTTTTCTGCCTGACCCCATCAGTGTCCACTTATTTCACTATTTACAAATCTGTACTGGAGTCAAGGGGTTTCTGTGCGACCCTCACATCTGATATTTATACATCAGGACATATTCATGGAAAAGTACCATTGTGATGATTCCACTTTATAGTTGATTCTCCAGTGGAGTTTTGCTTTGGCCTCGACTTTATAAACAGAACAGTAGAAAGGGTTCTTGCCCTTCATGTTGAGGAGTGGTTAGCTGAGCAAGGCATACTTTTAAACTGCCAGCACAGCTAAAGGGCTCTGCCATGTCATGCCTCCTTGTACCTGGACGGGGAACTCTGAAGCGTGACAGAGTCCCTCCATAGTGAGGGAATTGGATGGGAACCGCCAGAGTGAACTGCAATGACACACAGTCTTTGGGGATATTTTGGTTGTTTTAGTTTTTACCGCCCTGATTTTAGCAGAATTCAACTTCTAAATACAGCTTGAAATGTGGAACCTCCCTGCTTACACACACAGGGGTGGACACTCTTAGCTCTGCTCCCCTGACCCCCACCCTTTTTTCTTTCTGGAAGAACGTGTCATCTCAGGCCAAGGAGATTATGGGACCTACTCTTCCTGGAAGGTTGGGGTACCAGATACCTAGTGGAGGAGAAAGTCTATCCTGGTGCCTCTCAGCCAAGGTCTTGTTACCATTCTTCTCTAAGAGATCTCTTTAAATACAAATAAATTCTTGGTATATATGACTAATCTATGACTGCAAAAAGAAATGGGATAATCACTTTATCACTGATGTCTAGCACATGAGCTTAAAGGATCACATCTAAAATACTCTGTAGATCCAAATTCTTATAACACGGGGTGCTCTGCCATTCAGAATTGCCTTCCGCATAACTTAATGGTCTCCTGTAAGGTCCGGGTCCGGTGACAGTCTCCCTGAGTTTCCAGTGGGGACTCCTCTCTTTCCCCATGCACTCATACGCCTCTGTGCACCTCTCTCATGACAAGGATTATTTGTTCCCTTTCATTCACTGGAAATACCTGTCTGCTTCATTTTAAGTATATTTAGTATCTAGTAAATATACGAGTTTTCATTTTAATAATGAAATAAATTACCTGAGTAATTTTGTTTTTATCTGATTCATTTCCTATCACAACTGTGCTTCAGGCATGTTTGGAGGGTGTCTGTCATCAAATGTAGAGTCAAATATTAAATTTTGCACAAGGGAAGAAAAGTACGCGCAGGGGAGCTGATATGGATCTGAAGTCAGAAGCACTAGCTTCCAGACACACGTCCACCACTTCATAGGCACTGCTGTAGAGCTCTTGCTTATCAGTAGGTGACACCAAGTTCTATAACCAGAGTCCCCTATAAAGATGGAGTTCACCAAAAAGAGGGAAGGACTGCAGGTTCTGGGTAATGGTGGATGGCTCATGGCTGAGATCATGGGCTCTCCAAGCCTACTTTGCAGGGAGAGGGGATTTTCAGAGGTACAGAGATACTCTGGGAAGGATGGGTTATTAATCTCATGGGATGCTTGGGGCAGAGACAACATGGTGGGCTTAGGGGAACTTAAACACAAACTTTACTCTCAGCTTCCTTGCAAGCTTATCCTGAGTCTTCCTTGTCACCTCTTGCTTGTACTGACCTCTCTTGGGAACTCTGTAGCTAAGTCAGTGCCAGAGACAGTTTGTGATAATTTATGACCAACATGCCTCATAGAGGCGATGGAGGACCACCCCAGCTAAACCTATTCTTTGTTTGGTTCGGTTTGATTTGATTTTAGTTTTGGTTTTGGTTTTTGATACAGAGTTCTCTGTGTAGCCTTGGCTGTCCTGGAACTTGCTCTGTAGACCTGGCTGGCCTCGAATTCATAGAGAACTGCCTGCCTCTGCCTCTGGAGTGCTGGAATTAAAGGTATGAGCTACCACTGCCTAGCTTTAAAGCTGTTCGTAATGAGCAACCATTAGAGAAAATAAGTAAACATTAACCCAGTTTCCATAGGAGAATACAGATCCCAAGCAGCCTGTCTGCATGTCAAAGACAATGAGATTCCATCCTTGTGGCAGTTTTCCCTGTCTCTGGAAGGTGAGCTCCCACTGGGATCAAGGAGTGTCAAGACGAAGTTGGACCTGGGTTTGGTTCCATTTAAATGTAAACATTAGACAAGTTATTCTTTCTGATTGCAATATCTACTCTATTGCTGGCCGTGAGTTTCAGATAAGAGTTTATATTCATTCACACAAACTAGATATTTAAAGTTATTTTAAAATAATGTACGTACAAAATCCTTCGCCATAGTTATGTTATTTACAAAGCTGCATCTCACAGGTAAGAAGAGAGCCATGTTGTATTTTAAAGGTTCTTCTGCCTACCAGTGCAAGCTGCTCTCTACACCCCTTACTTCCTTGCCTTTCTATCCTCTGTAATGGGCCTTCTTAGAGAAGAAACTGATCAGGAAAATGTCAGCATGGAAAGTTTATGCTGGTGAGTTACCAGAATGCCATTCCTATCACTACCTGCTTTTCATTCCCGCCAGTGAGATTTAGGATACAACAGTAGATTTCCTGAATGGTATCTAAATTATAAAAGATTGTTTTATAGTCACACGTTGTTGCTTGCTACAAGCTCAGCAATTTGCTGTGTGTGTGTGTGTGTGTGTGTGTGTGTGTGTGTGCACGCGCGCATATGTAGGACAGAGGTCAATCTTGAGTGTCTTTCCTTAGGAGATGCCCATCTTGTGTTTTGAGACAGAGTCTCTTGCTGGGACCTATGGCTTATCAATTAGGCTAAACTGGCTGGCCAGCAAGCCTTAGGGGCCTGCTGATCTCTACTTCCCCGGGGCTGGGATTACAAGTGGGCACCATCACATGTGGCTTTTTATGTGGATGTAAGGGTTGAATTAAGTCTTAATTTACTGATTGAGCTATTTCTTCAATCCTGTTGCTTAGTGTTTTTTGTTGTTGTTGTTGTTGTTGTTTTTTGTTTTGTTTTGTTTGTTGTTTAATCTATAAAATAGGGAGATAATGTCATCTATGTCACAGGGCTGTGATGGCTATTACAGAAAGTTATTTATTTATTGCAATGTCATGGTTTACACCAGGGCCTATGTATCCCAGGCATGTACTTTTTCTCCGAGCTATACCCCGAGTCCCTTAAGAGGGTTATTTAAACAAGACACTGTGCATGGTGATTGGCACTCTGTAAATATTGGTTTTCTTCCCTGGCCTTTTCAGGGTTTGTCCTCATCAAATAGTATTTGCTGGGTATTCTAAAAAAAGGTATGGCCTCAAAAACTTTAGCTCTGAATTAAGATGTGCTGGGGGAAGGGCGGTTTGAGCAGAGCCTGTAGACGCTAGTGATTGCTGTCTGTTAATAAACAATAATGGCTTCTCTTCCCCTTCCCCTGGTCTGGGGTCTGCTGAGTCACTGTCCCAGCCCCTTGGCCCATATCTACTATGCCTGTGGAATACAGCAAAACACACACACACACAAAATATAGCTCTAATAAAGGGCAGCTCATTTGAGGGATTTTGTTTGCATTCCTGTGCTTGCTCCCCTGGTGAGATAGGAAACCTTCAATAAGACTTTTCCTAAATAATGCCGCTTGTGTGCGGGGTAATTTTCCCTCTGTTCTCCTAAGAAATGATCATTTCATAAGGTTCCATTTCGTCTTTTTTTCTTCATCTTTCCTGCTCTTAGTGCACTCCACAAAGAGCTCGTTCCTTTGCTGGTTACTGATTGATGGGTCTGCTCTTCGTGTGCCCTTTAATTTTGCAATAAGCTAACAAGAAGTTGAGACCACAGAGTTAAAGAGAATTGACTCACTCACTCATCCGGATTCACTAGCCCAACAGGCCGATTTAGTGATTTCACTGTGGTTCTGCCTCCCGAGGGCAGGAGTCCACAGGAAGGAGTGTTGGGAAGGGAGAAAGAAGCTTGACATCTCTTCTCAGTAGGGAGCCCTTCCAGGAAGTCAACTGCAGGACTTGTTCCCCACACCAGGATTTGGAATTCCATGAGACATCAGCTAAGTGGAAATGGACAGTCAGTACTTACAGGTTCTCTGTGACTTTTCTTTAAAGGAGTTGTGGTATGCCATTAAAGAAAACAGCTGTAACCCGCCACTGGCATTTTGATATGAATGACAAACCTCTGCCTCTGTTGTCCCCACCCAGCTGAGTTTTCTCCATAAAGACAGGTACCCAACAGGAAGCAAAGGCACTAATGTAATGTTTCATGACTTGATTTCCAAACATACCAAGAATCAATCTTTTATTATTTTGCATTGCTACTGTATATATAGTAACCAGTCTGAAAAATACAAATGCCACTTAAAGTAGGAAAACAAGAACAAATTCACATGGCTCAGTAGACCCTGAGTGAGCTACTCTCTGCAGGTCCAAGTGAAACTGGAAAGACAAATGTCCACATGGAATTGGCCCCTGTCATGAACTCCCATTACAGATCCCAATACTGTGTGTGACTGCAACACACTTAACCGGATCGCCGTCTGTCTGTCTGGGCTTATGTAGCAGCTTTTCTTCTGAAACTCTTGTCATCACTGTTTAGCAGAAGTGAAAGCATTAGCAGTGTGGTTAGTGGCCAGGACAGAAGAATCCAGGAATCTGTGTCCTTTCCCTTGCCCACACCTCCCAGTGCATGGTTCCTCCCCAGCCTGCAAACTCGACCTTTTCAGTCTACTGAGTAGCCTACTAACTGTTGGCTCATTCCTTGCCTTCCTATTGAAAGTTTGTTTTATTCTTATTCTTATTTATTCTTTATTCTTGTTTAAGAATCATCTCCTCTCTAATGTGTGTGGATATTATATGATTATGTGGATGTGTGGAAGCCAGAGGTTAATGCCCAGTGTCTTCCTCTATCACTTCCCATGTTGTCTTTAAAATTATAATTAAGATATAAGTAACTCATTTCTCCCCTTCCCTTTCCTCTCTCCACCCCCTCTTCTGTCCTCCTCCCTCCCCATTTTACCCCCTCTCAAATTCATGGCCTCCTTTTCTTTGATTATATATATATATATATATATATATATATATATATATAATGACAATCAAAGAAATATATGTTTAAATTGCTGTGTGTATTCAGCGTTGCTTGTATGTGTATTATTTCAAGTCTGACCACTTGCTATTACACGATTAATTAGTTCATCCCTGGGGAAGACTAATTCTCCTCTCCGCAGTCATTAGTTGCCTGTAGTTCTTTGTCTAGGAGTTAGTGCCCCATGGTATTTCTCCTTTCTCTGTTAACATTGCCATTGTTTGGGTCTTGATTAGGTATCCGTGTTACTTCTGTATCCTGGGTATAGCTTCCCTGTCATTTCCAAGAGACATGATCTCCCTGCAGACTTCCTGGTCCTCTGGCTCTTACATTCTTTCCGCCCTCTCTTCTGCAATGTTCCTTAGACTTAGGTGAAAGAGTTGTGTTGTTGACATATCCACTGGTGCTGGGCACCCCCGTGTTCAGTTATACTCTACACTTTGACTGGTTATGATTTTCTGTGATGGTCTCTGTCTGCTGCAAAGAGGTGGGGTTTTTTGTTTGTTTGTTTGTTTTGGTTTTTGTTTGTTTGTTTTTTTACAAGGAGTAAGAGATTGACTTATCTGTGTTTAAAGGATATATATTTAGATCACAGTTTGGAATTATGCTGATTCAGTAAATGGGTAGCAGTGGGTTCCCTTCTAAGATCGATGACCTCACTAGTCCTAGGAAGTTAACTAGGCCTCCTGTGCTAACTATGATTTCCCTTCTGTGGAGCAGGACTTAAGTCCAATTAGGCATCTGTTGGTTGCCACTGTTATACCTGTAGGTATACCATACCACGCTGATCATTGTTGCTGTTCATAGGCATCACCGCTTCCACCTTATTTTTTTAGACAGGGTCTCTCCCTAAACCTTTAGCTTATTGATTGGCAAGACTGGCTGGAGAGCAACCCCTCTGTGATTCTCCTCTCTCAGCCTCCCAGCCTCCAGAACTGGTTTTTTGTAGATGCCGATGGTCTGAATTTAGGTTGTCGGGCTTGTAAAGCTAGCACTTTACCCACTGAGCCATCTTCCCAGATTTCTTTATCCGATTTTACACTGAACAACATGGAACTTGATTACTCTGCTATTAGCATGCCTTGCTCTGATTTACTGAATCAGTAAATCATGAGGCCATGCGTTTTCATGCAAAGAACTTTTACTTGGAAGAACCAGGGAGCCATATAGGACTGTTTGAGTCTGACCCATGGTGCTGTTGGATCTCAGAAAAACAGGATAATGTTGACTTGGCTGGGTCGAGAGGATGAAATAAGTTAAATAAACGTCAGGCAGGCACTCAGTGTGGAGTCTGTAGATAGGAAGAACTGAATCAAAGCTGGATTCCATTCTCCCTTCCTGCATTTAGAATAGGGACCCAGAAGGGGACCCAGAATGACATCAGATCCCTTGAAGTTTACATTGTAAGCAAGGATTTACAAGGATTAAAAAGACAAATCTTTATGATGAGTACCATCATAGATGGCGTGGCTTAACTGACTTCCCCTCTTTGGACTCCTTTGAGACCAAGAAATATTTCTGTTAAGTCTTGTTAAAAGAAAAATAACACACATAGCATTGAGAGTAAGTCTTGCAGTGAGTTCCTTAATACTGATGCTGAAGTAGGTATGTTAAAAACTGAGAAATTAGTTGAAGCTAAAATATTTGGGAAGTTATTCATGAAAGAGTTGAGAGTTCACCTGGATGCTGAAATACAAAATCTTAAGAAAGAGTGAAGGGAAGGAAGGGGCTTTCAGACTGGGCCATTTGGGATGGGAAGAGTGAGAACCAGAGGAAGCGAACCATGAGACATACACAGGTTCCAGAGTGGCTGTCATAGCAAAGGTAATGTTCATTAAGCACCTATCAGGTATCAGGAGTTTTAAAAGCATCTCACATGCTGTCCTTTGTCTTCACAATAGGGATAATTGCTAACCCAATTATGCAGCTCAGGAAAATAAGGCATAGAGAGAGCAAATGATCTACCTCAGTGTAGACCTGGTGCTCCACTACTGTTAAGAGAAGGGAGTCAGGATGTTTGAGTCTGGAGCCTGCCTACCCATAATAGCTACTTGAGTTAGTTCTCAGTTTCCCTCATACACTAAGGATTACTTAAGACCAGTCCGTGAATGAACTCTGAAAATTATAAAAGTGCCATTACTCATGTTAACGATGTCAGATGAGTGGTGCCAGAAAGCCAACTGAAAACGAGGGAGGAAAAGATGTAAGATATCGGCTCTATTGGTAAGCTGAGCCGGTGGATGTTGCCCAGGCCTAGCCATCACCTCCAGCAACTCCGAGGCCTGCCAGAGCCTCACATTTCCTCTCAGACTCAGCTCCGGGTGGCTGTTTCCAGGTCACCAGAGTGAATGGCAGAGAGAAGAAACTGGTTTGCCATCTGGCATTGGGCCTTGTTCCTCAGGTGAGATGGGTCCTTGCCAGGAGACCCGCTTCAGTGAGCCTGTAGCCTCTGACTGGGGGTTTGCTCACTAGTGGTCATGTTGGAGAGTGCCACACCAAGGGCTACTAGGTAAGTATTTGGCCACTTACTACATTTGTTCTCGACCTATTCTTCTTGTGTCTCTCCTTTGTTGAGTCTGTCTAATTGTGTCTAACTGTCGCTGTTTGTGTCTATATCCATGTCTTCTAAATATGGATGCAGAAGCACAGAATCGCTCTGCCTTAAAAATAATCACTTTTAAAATTGTCCATCTTTGAGGACATGAAATAATTTTTGTACGTGAGTATCTGATAAAGCTGCTAACTTGGGGATTTCTGGGTAGACCTGTTAACCAACCTTTGAACAATGGTGGACAAAGTTTCATGCTACAGATTCACTCTGAGATGGAGTCAGTGAGCCCATACTGGCTAGGATGCCACACCACTTAGTTGGGAACATAGAGATACAGACAGGGAGACTGGCACTGCTCTGTGCCCCACAGGATGTATCTGAGGTTCCTCTGAGCTTAGCTCTTGTCTACAATAAGCATACATTAAGCTGGAGGATCAAAGTTGGTGTTGATGAAGTTGGACTCTCCCAGGAGTTATATCTTCAGTCTCTTTGGGGAGCAAATGACTCAATAGAACGATTTTTCTTGGTCCCAAATGAGTGTAAGGAGGGGAAGTGAGTTAGTACCAGCCGTCTATGATGGTCCTTATCACAAAGCCGTGTCTTTCTAACCCTCCTTGCAAACCAAAGGGAGGGGAATCCCCAGCACCAAGGCATACACGTGAATAGAAAGCACCACAAGTAACAAAAACACCGAAAAAGGTCATCAGAAACTCAGGGCGGGAGGGGGCTGGAAATTCACCTCCCTGCCTGTCTGAAGAGCTCAGTAGGCAGGGATGAGGAAGTGGGCAAAGACAGCCGAACACACTTCATGCACATTGACTCTGCCACAGAAAAATGCACAGCACAGCTGGTAGGAAAGTTTCTTTCACATCCGTGTGAAACTCAGAGCCATCTGAAAATGGGCCACCTTCTTTTCCACACCTAGATAGCCAGCCTTTCTCGGCCCCATGCTAGCTGCAGAATTTGATATAGTTGGTAAATATACCATTGGAAGCCACAGTGGTTACCCTGTCACAAGTAACCAAGAGACTGTGTCATTTCCTGCAGTGGGCCCAACACTGCCAGGTTGGGCTAGAGGTGACAAATGCACACTGGCCTGCTACATGTGGCTTCCACAACTGGTGCTACCACCCTTCCAACCCACCCCAGTCCCAGACCCAACAGGTCAGCCCACTGGGGCCAGGCAGGGAACATGCTGATGTACAACTAGAACTCACCATACCTATGAGCCACAGGCCCACAGTTGCTGGCCACAGATTTCCCCTAGAGTGTCCATTCTGGGGGTAAGTAGGCCAAAGAGAGAGCCTCACCGTCGTGCAGGGCAGTTACCCCATACCTGGTGTGAACAAATGGCACTGTCCTTCCTTCTCCATCTCCCGGAACTCGGTGGTGTAGGTGATGGTAGTTGGACGCTTAGGGGTGCCCTCTGTGACTGGACAGGTGAGGATGGCAAGCTGAGGAGATTTAGCATCCCTCCATATGTGCTGCCCCTCACACAGAGCCTGTCTTTCCTCCAGGGACTCTCTTGATGGGCAACTCTTTTCTTTCCAGCTCGGCTGTGGATTGCTTTGGTCTGCTTCTCCCAGGGTGTACACGCCAGGAGAAACCCTACAGCCAGCAACTGGGGCGCTGTGGCCACAGGCATGGCGAGTTGCTCCTTAGTCTCAGTGACCTTAGCACCTGTTAGTTCTGGGACTTAGGGAAGGGCAACGATTGAGGAAGCCAGTCCACTAGAGAGATCTGTATTCGCAGATCACTGTGCAGAGTGTGAACTGAAGTCTTCGCACCATGAATTTAAATATGCCCAAGCCATCTCCCTCGCTGTTTTTCCCTCTCCTTTTCCTATGCCGCTGCCAGGCATCTCTGGGCAGAGCAGCTTCCTTAAGGTTGAGGCTAATGAGAGTCAATGATAGTCCTGGAGTTTTGTGTACAACAGCAGAACTAATGCAAACTGAGACATGTTAACGTTTTCCTTCATAGCCCCTTCTACTAACAGCCATCAGGATATATTAATTCTCTCCATAGCGTTTGTGGACTCAATACTTTAAAGAACAGAGGAGTTAGGCACACTTCCCAGAATTGCACAGCAGATTCGTGTCAGAGCCAAAACTAAATATAGGCAGGCTGCTGGAA
Source organism: Mus pahari (assembly GCF_900095145.1). NCBI lineage: Eukaryota > Metazoa > Chordata > Mammalia > Rodentia > Muridae > Mus > Mus pahari. The sequence goes on from NC_034596.1 coordinate 74,848,306, forward strand.
TCCCACAGGCGTGTTTTCTTCAGGCCAAATTGAAGCTTGGTGTTTTATGACAAATATTTAAAAAAGAAAAGCCCTGACAGCGCTCACATTTTCCCAGATAGCCATTGTCCTACAGTCAGTCCTTCACGATGGAAATAGCAGGCGGGCATCCCAAATGCTTATCAGTTCTCTGAGCTGAAGGGGGAAATGATCTCCTTCTTTTTTTTTTTTTTTTTTTTTTTTTTATATTTATTTTATGTGAGTATACCTTAGCTTTCTTCAAACTCTCCAGAAGAACCTTTCCCAGGTTTTGTCACATGCTATGTCCTAAGACAATTATTTACACATTTAAGAAGGCTCATTTTTTTTTTTTTTTTTTTTTTTCATCATGGAATGATTTATAATTTTCCAGAGCTTGGCAAAACTAAGCCAGTGAATAGTAAAACCAGATTTGTTTTTGTGATACTCAAATTCCAGAATATTTAGTCTGACTTTTCCTCACAACAAATGCTGGATATCTCTTTCCAAAGATGGAAGCAAGTGGGAGGAATGGGGGCCCATGCCTGGGAGCACAACCCTTCGGACCTGATTGTGAGCCTACCCTGTTCTTAATCCATTTCCCTACACACACACACACACACACACACACACNACACACACAGAGAGAGAGAGAGAGAGAGAGAGAGAGAGAGAGAGAGAGAGAGAGAGAGAGAGAGCCCTTTCCTTGGCTTGCTCTCTTTCTTCTGTTTGCCTCCCCCAGGGGTTCTCTGGAAGCAGGAGTGTTGACCAGACACTGTCATGGTCGAGAAGCAAGAGTAGAGCATGCTGAAAAACCACTCCAGGGTGTTTCTCAAGCCTTTGTGATGAAAGGGCTCAGTGAACCTGAACAGTTTCTCACAGGAAAGTTCCGGCCTCTGTCTCCTTAAGAGCACAGCATTCTACAAGCTTTAACGGATCTGGGATCGGCATTCAGAATGTCTGACTCACCCAAGGCTTTGTCTGGATCAAAAGACCAAGTCACTGTCGTCTCTGCAATTAGGATGCTTTAAGGTACAAAAGTAATATTTTAAAAAATGCTCCTGGAGCAGATAGGCTATTCTCAGTACAAAAAGAATGATTATGCCTTTGGAGCCCAGGAAAGGCAGTGGCTCATCATTCTGAAAGCGTTGTGCTTGGACTGGGCTGGGGTGAGTAGAGTTGATGCCAGAATTCTGGTCAAGCTTCTCTCCCACTGGCCCTGTTCTGCAGTGGGCTACCTATTTACAATCACAGCACCCAGCCCTCCTGGCCCAGTTAAGGCGATTTTGAAACTTCACTGATTCTGTGGAGCAGGCTATGGTCACCTTCTGCCAGGGGGTGGGCACAGGGGGCAATGTTGTTCTGGGCAAAGAGCTCCTTGAGATGCCTGACGTCACATGATGCTTTCTCTTTTCCATCTACCCTTTGAACTCTGTTGCAAATAGACAGGAGTTCCATGAAGAGCTTAGTTTCAGAAACGACCAGTGCGATGTATCAGGAAACTTGACACAATTTATGTAGACTCTTTTGCAGGCTTGTCTTTCCAGAAACTGTAGCTGTTTGCCCATGTGGCTCAGAGTTATTTATTAGTATGACTAGTGGCTTGTTATCCACTGACTTGGGACAGTTTTATAGTGCATGTCTGGATGTGAGATTCCCATAGTTCATGACTAATGGATTGAATTCTCTAAGCCGGCACTTCAAGGCATAAAGAAGTCACCTGCTAAATAGACCTGGGCTCAGAGACCCTCCCTCCTCTTCCTGCTGTTACTTTAGGAAGGGAGAGTATCAAGAAACCCTGCATGCTCCTCCTGTCGTCTGGGCTACTGAACTCAAGCAGGTGACTTCTTCACTCAGCGGAAAATAGATGATGAAATCTGTCTCTAACATGCCCACACACAGAGTGAAGGGTAGCATTTGTCACATCCATGATGTCTTTTTTTAAAAGTCTAAATTGTTTGGACACACCAAGTGGAAACCTACTATTTTATAAGCTTTGTGTGTGTGTGTGTGTGTGTGTGTGTGTGTGTGTGTGTGTGTGTGTGAGAGAGAGAGAGAGAGAGAGAGAGAGAGAGAGAGGTTGTCATAGGGGATTATGCTCATCCCAGAAGACAAAAATCCCAGTGCAAGATATGGGATCCCTCACCTCAAGTTGTTGATCAGAAGTATCCTAGAGAGCCCAAACAGCACAAGTTATTGTCATGGTTCCTAGTTGCCTACTAGAACTTGATGGCAAGACCCTGTTGGTGAAGACATTGTTCATAAGATATGGAGAAATCAAGCTAGTACTGACCAGGAAGCTTACTCTGCTGGGTAGCTTTCATAGTACTGTAAGGGGCTATGCGGCCACAGAGGTAAAAAAAAAAAAAAAAAAAAAAAAAATTCATCAATAGACTTACCTAGATATGGCCCTGGGAATCCTGGGAACTGCAAACAATCACCGTCATGGTAAGATATGCCCATGGGTATGATTGTGGGATGAGTATTTGGATAACCCAAATTTCTGATTGGATTTAAAGTGCGATCCATAGAAGGAAACACATACCAGGTAAATTTGGCTAAGAACCCATGGTGTGGTGTTCACAGGCCCCATGGTTGAGCTTACTCCTATTCATTCACTAAATGGACATAGTTTCAAACTGCCCTCTAAACTCACATCTCCCTCCCTGTAGGTTAGTGCCACCCTGAGACTCCTTAGAAAAAGTTTCCCTGTACACTGGGTGGTGGTGGTGAATACTGGTCAAAGTGGGGAGAGTAAGTGTCAGGGGTGCTCACCCACAAGTGAGGTGTCTGTCTATATCACACGCCCTCCTCAGGGTTTACAGACCATTGATGGAGAGGAGACAGAAGGTTTATGAGTCAGAGGTCAGGGAAGACCAAAATGAAGTGGTGACTTCTGACCATTCAAGGATGGCTGTGCTTACTAGCACAGCTAGAGTTGCCTGTGCAAGACTTGTACAGTATCATGCCGGTCAGCACTGTAGCACAGCGGGAGAGGGACTCACAAGCCCCTACCCCTACCCAAGGAGCTATGGACAACTGACATGGGAGAAAGAGAGTCATTTTTTTCTTTAAGAGGTTTGTCCCTAGAAGTCCCCTTGCTCTAGCGGATGGCCCCATACCCAGGAATATACAGCCAGCACAAATTGGAGCCAGTTATTGTTTTTTTTTTTAAAAAAAAAAAACTTTAAAAAGAGGACACAAAGTTGGAGGTGTAGAGAAGTGGGGGGTGGGTCAGGGAGGGGTGTGTTGGGGGTCAATGTGATCAAAATATATCATATAAAATTCTCAAAGAATTAAGAAATATTTAATTGACATACGTTACTAGTTTGCTGACCATTAAGATTTCTTCTTCTGCTAAACAAGACCAGATATTACATTCTACCTGCTCTACTCCTGCTGACTAAAAGCGTTGTCTTTTTTGTTATCTTCTAAGAGTTGAGTAAAACGCTCTTCTTAGATCAAAGATGGCAGTCCTCCATTCTGTTCTCCCCAGCGGATGCTGATACTCATAGTAAGCTATGGTATACTTGACAATTGATGATGATGCTCATGGTGGGCTATGGTATACTTGATGGCTACTCTTGGAAGCCCCAGCACTGACACTTCTAATCCTTCAATGTGGAGCAGTTCAAACTACACACTTAAGAGGCCCCTAAAAGCAGAGTCATTCTGGAGCAGGATTAATGGTCTAGAGGATGGTGTTAAGCACAACCTTGTATCATAGCATAGCTAAAGACAGTTCACCCGAAGGCAGGTAGTCTGCACTGGCTCATACACTAGTGAAGAGTTGGGCTTAGATGCTCAAGTCCCCTGCTTGACCTTTACGCCTGATGACAAGCTTGCTCTGCTCCCATCCTCTGATATCAAAGCATTTGACAGTTGACTTAATACTTCATGGAAGCGAGTCATATATTTTGTTTGTGTATTATGGTTTTCTGAATGACCAGAACACTCTGTCTTCTGACCAAAACTACATCGATTTCCCAGCCTAGTTCCCATGTCTTTCCTCTAATGTCCAAGTCTTCTCTGTGGCAGCAGGACCTATTGTGTTGATTATGAGTCTGCACCTTGAATTTACTTCTTTCTAGAGAAGTTCATTATTTCCTTAAACTGTGCACACAGAAGCACTGTGCCCTGGTGCACAGAAAGATGGACAGGGTGTATTTATAGAAGACAATGCGGGAGGAAACTTGGGATGAGCCATGTAGGGAGCAGAGGAAGCCCTGTGTGAGAGAAGATTTGAATGTGTGCTGTTGACAGGAGCACAGCCATGTCAGGGACCCCATAGCCTCAGGTTCAAAGGGACAACGGTCCCTCAGGGGACCAAGTGCAATGTTGGTGATGTCTGCTGAAACTATCGACCATGGCTTTCTCTCTGTAGATATTTACAGTCCCCTTGCTCCATCTGTACCCCATTAACTCTGCCTCCTTGTTTATCTGTATGTAATAACCCTACATCTTTGTTCATCTGTATTCAATAACCTCACCACTCTGTTCAGCTCTACATAATAAACACAATGAGATTCTGGGGTCCGGGGATTCTCCAGGTGAGAGCCCAGACACTGTATCCACATGTTCATCTGTCTTTCTTTTATTCATTTTCTTACCACTCTACTCAGGTTCATCCCTGGAGCCATAGTGTACATGGCATGGAGACTTGTCTTGGAAGGAAGGAATGACCCCCTCCTTTTGTTGGGAAGGAGTATTAGCAATGGGACTCATAGTCTATGCTCCATTATATGAGGGTGCATTTTGTATACAAATATAATTTGTATGTATCCTATAGCCAAGGCAGCGTTAGGAAATAAGTCAGTGATCTCTCCATGAAAAAAAAAAAAAAATTGAGTCAAGACAGTAGTTGCTGTATGACTTGCAAGGTTTCATGTGTTTCCCCCCCCCCCCCCAGAACAGTAGGAGGATAGTATTCTCCTTAGTAAACATTGAGCCAGATTCAGTCTCTTCCTGATTTCAGATGAAACGATGATCATTAAATTTCTTATCTTCCCTTTTGTCCAAGAGCCCCCCCCCCAGGGGACTTTGTAGTTATAGCCAATGGTGATGTGCATGTGTCGTGTTTTCAATTAGCCATGCTTTTAAGGAAATGGGGGAAATAACAGATGCACTTCCAATTCAAGTTTTATTGCCTTTAAAGATATAAATAGAAAATGTATGTTCTTTGTCAATAGTGAATGATATGCTCTACAAAGAGGATATAGACTTTTATTTGTTTTTTTTTTTAAAGATGGGAAACTATTAAAAAATTTTCTTAACAGATACAAAAAAAAATACACATTATACATACTAACAGGCTACTATGTAAAGTTGAGCATAAGACTTCTAAACATGCAAAGCAGAGTCCGGACAGTGATAGGGATACCATTTGCCCTAGGCTCAGTGCTGTGTTAAAGACTTTAAGTAAATGATCTAGTCTAATCCTTAAGTTCCTAGGAGTAAAGTTTATCACACAAAGAAAATTTATGATACTGGCCAGTGTCACATAGATCAGAAACAATATAGCCAACATCTGAACTTCAGTCTGTCCAATTCCGAAGCCACCGTCTTAAACCTCTGTGCAGTCTGCTCTCACACAAATTTATGTTCAATATCAGAAGCCCCAGTTGGAATGGAGTTTATGAAAAGCCCTTGGAAGTGTCAGTTGGAACTCATTTCAGAAACCAGACAGTGTTAAGACTCTGTTTATAACTCCGCAGTAGTATTTTATAAGTTATTTTAAGAGCATAGTTTTCACATCTCCAAATCGCCTCGGTGAAAAACACATCTGTAGGCTTCTGTCCCCGTTGTGATTATTTGTAATTGATGCTTTCGGATGTGTTTCTGTCCCATCATTTTGCTAAACACAGATTTAGAAAACCACACAATTCTATCAGATGATGTGATTACCAAGCCCTCCAGTTTCCAGGCAGTGGGAGCCTTTGGTGACTTGGCTTTAAGCCTCCTGATAATGAGGGGGAGATGATCAGCAGAGCCACTTAGGAGGGCGACAAGGCTTTTTCTTCATCTACTACCTCAGTGGAAATGGGTACTTTCCTTTCTCCCCTTCCCCATCTCTTGTTTCCCCTCCCCATTCTGTCATTCATATGTTGGGGATCAACCCTGATTCTCTCACCTAGGAGGCAAGTGCTCTGCTGCTGGGCTGCACCCCAACTCGAGGCAGGCATTTTTGAAGCAATCTGTAGCCTGCTAGAGAGTTGCTGACTGTTACCCACCCCACGCAGTGAAAGCACCTCATTTTTGTAACGTCTCCATTACAAGAACAAACTTGAAAACAAGTGATGGGAATATTTTAGCTGATGCCTTCTTGTTCATGCATACATTTCTGGGGCAGCCATGTAGCTCCCTCTCCTCTTAGTGCCCCCAAAATATATGGCGACAGGCTTTGCAGTCCATGAAAGGTACTATAGTCAGTGAGGTCATATATGTAAACATTTGTGTATACATATGTGTGCATGTGTGGTATGTGTGGGGTGTGTGTGTGTGTGTGTTCTGTTGCCACATTGCTTGAGTTCTAGTCATTCTCACCAAGACATCATCTGGAAGAATCCCACAAAAATGAAAGCTCACCTTTTATTATCATGTTCCTAATCAACTAAAAATAACCTTTAAATAGTTCCGAGGAAACACCCTTCGTGTCCACACATAACTGAACCAATAAGTGTAACAGAGAGCTGCTGAGTGTGGTCACTGATATACTTGAATGAAAACACCATTTTTGGGTGGGGCATGGTGTCATGCATTTTAATCCTAGCTCTCAAGGGGGCTAGCCTGATCTTCATAATGGATTCCAGGACAACCTGGACTGTGATACTCTCTCTCAAAATAAATAAATTTCAGAAAAGAAAATATCATTATTAAACTCATCACTTTGTACAAAGAGTATATGCTAATAAAAACTTTAATAAAAACATCAAGACTATATATCTAGACTTCTCAGAAGTCACAATTTAAAACACAAACAAAAAACCTAGCTCCTAGGTAGACAAGGTGCATATTACTATCAGAGCAATGTCAGTATCTGATTGGCTTTGTCCCACTAATTATCTTTCCTACTGTGGTAATTTCACATATGTTTTTTAAATATTCAATTTATTATTTTATGTGGATGAGTGTTTTGCCTGCATGCATTATATGAATACAGTTCCTGCTGCAGCCAAAAGAGGGTGACAGATCTCCTGAACTGGAGTTGTAGGTGGTTGAGAGCAAGCATGTGGGTACTAGGTACTGAACATGGGTTCTCTGTAAGTGCTTTTACCCATGGAGCCATTTCTGCTGAACTTTTATAACAAAAATTTGTGGTTAAATCTATAAAGAAAGAAAAAAGACTAAGTTTGGTGGGCATGATGTACCAAAAACCTAATTTCTGATATGATTTATTATTCAGTTATTAGGACCAATGTCTGAAGGACAGTATGTAACACACACATTGTCCTTCTAGAACGATTGTCATGACTTCTGCACATTTATTGAACATTTACTTACTACCAGGCATTCAATTAAATGCCTTATACTGATTGTCTCGGTTCATGTAAAAATTCTGTAAGAGTTTTTGTATGTAGAACATAAGAATATTTTGTATGTAGAACATGGGGCTCAACAGTTTAGTGACTTTTCCAAGGTCCAGAATGTCAGAGTCACAATTTGAATCCAGTTATATTGAACATCTATATTATGCTATATATTATGCAGCGAGAGATGAACATAATTTGTTATTAATACTCTTTCACATAGATAGTTGTTATTTGGGGGGAGGGCGTGTTTACTGATGTCAGCTCATGTGAGTCTTACCAGTCTGAATAAGGAGTAGCAAAATGAAAGACTGAGCTATGAGAAGGGTGAATACTGTGGGCTCCCCGAGCCTGCTTAGCACCCCAAGAAAGTGTGCAGACAGCTGGAGACAGGAGTCTCCCCAACACTGAGGACCCTAAGAGCTTGTCTCTGCTAATAGAGCCCCTCAACTCTTCCCCTGACCTTGTCATCCTCCTCCTCTCTCACCCCTCGATTAAGCCACATGGGTTCTCATTGGTTCAGGACTTGTATGTGGCGGTGGTCCATGGTGAGAGCTGTGGAGTATAAAAGCCAGATGATGTGGAAGTCTTACAATGTAGCTAGAGATAGAGCACTTGGCTCGAACTCACAAAGCCCTGGGTTCAACCCCCAGCGGCACAAGACATTTTTACAAAGGAGATTATTCTGTGAGTTCAGGATGGCAAACCCACAAGCTACCCCTGGCAACAGACCATGATGGTTCTATTAGATACACAGGCCAAGCACATGGGGATGTTTCCTTCAGGTAGCCAACAAGTTTCCTTCAAGTGTCCAATCATTCTTTCTTATGATGGGAACCTCAAGCAGAACTTTTAAAAATGATTGTGTTCTCAGAATTTTCTAAGAGAGAATCTTCCTTTTATTCTCTTTACATCGTTAAACAATAGAATAGATTTTATTGGTGGAAATTTTTAAGGAAAAGAAAGTTTTTGACTTACCAAATATAAGAGCATTGTATAGCATTGGATGATGTGAGCTATGTAGTTTAGAGTCTTTTCCAGGAATTTTAAGAGCTGCAAACTTAATTTTTTTAATAATACCGTGTTAACATATGTCTTAAATATATAGCAAAACTGTCATTGGGGGTGACAGGAAGAAACCGCTGATCTCCAAACTCTAAATGATGACTTTAAAATCAGTACCAGCAATATCTTAGACTTGGAAATCAGTTTTGAAAATTGATGAACATTATAAAATGTGCACAGGTGCTTCTTGATTCTGATTCACTCTCTGTGTTTAGCTAATATTGTAACACTTCTCAGCTTGCTTAGCATCTGGGATGAATCCATCAGCCATTTAAGCTCTGAGGAAAGCCCACCTGCTTCTACTCTCTGGGTCTTGAATAATGATAGGCCCTGCCTGAAGATAAGCTGGTGATAGTTCAAGCAGGGGTTTTCCTACCTGGCTTATCACTCTTCTCCTAAACCACAGCCTGCCTTTTGATAGCTCTAATAATTAATTTGGTCTTCTCTCTTTCTTCTCCCTCCCCGTTCTCCCTGTCTGTTCGCAGGTTATCTTGACGAATCAAATTACAACCCATCTGAGTGGAGCCCTCCCTTCTCAAGCAGACCTGGTGTCTCCGGCTGATGATTTGTCCCCGTCTGAAGGTAAGGGATCTGTCCTGGGGAGACTGAAACTTGACACTGACTTACAGCCTCCTGCCTCCTGCCTCCTGCCTCCTGGTGAGAGCTGGGAGACGTGGCTACCGGACTCTGGTCAGCACTGCTAGCTGGAGCCTGGTGATTTAGGCTTGGGCATCTTGCAGGGCAGCTGATCTATTCTTGTCTTTTGCTGGCTCTGAGTGAGTTCCCTTTGAGGCATCTTCATACTCATCCATCATTACACCATGGATGGAGTCTTGTTACCCCTCTGCGGTGCCCCCCTAACCAGGTGCTGACTCTTTCTGAGACTGATACTCCAGCATTGCCTTTACTGGTGGTCCCCTGTGGTGATCTCACCTTTTCTTTGTACCAGATACCTCTAGACTGTCTAAAAGCGTGCAGTGGTTCCATGCAGGTGATGTGACATTCCTGATCAGCTTTACAGAAGGAGCATGACAAGGTCTCCACAAGGGTGAATCTGCCCATTTTCTCTGCTACCTCCTACTAGCAAAGGTCAGACTGGCTTGAATTTTGAAGGCAGTGAGCCTTGAGTAGTTGGGGGAACTACATCAGCAGCCAGAAGGTGGTTTCTGATGTTGTTGACAGTCCTCCCCTGACATTTCTGGGCTCTTCTAGTAGCAGTTGAATTTGGGGCACAGCGCTATGGGCCTGAGTAGAAGCACACCCGTATTTTTCTAGCCCATCTTCCCTTTCTACTTTCTGAGAATTTGTCATGATGGAAGACAGGGGACTTTCAGGCCTGGCAAGGCTCCTGACTGCCTGGCCAGGTAGGTTTCCTGGACCACTTTAGTCGCAGCCTGGGAGCCCCACATGTCTGCTTCTTGGTGTTGTCCTTGGAGTGAAAGCTAATGACGTATTTGTGAAAGCTGTGAAGGGCTGTGTCCCTTCCTCCCTCCCTCAGTGCTCTGTCACCCTCCTGCCACCTGAGCTGAGTCTTGAACAAGCTGGAATTCACCTCTCCTTCAACTTCTCTCATCAAATCAGCTTCAGCTTTCTTTCCAAATATATCCTTCATGAGTTTCTTCATTTTCTTTGTAATTTGTGTTGTGATCAAGTGATTTATTAAAACTCATAATTGGTTCATTTTAATGAACCCTGTAAGTCCTTCTGTTTCCATTCTACTCTTTGGCTTCCTTCTAGGGTGTTTCCCTTCTACTCAGCTCGCTGAGGGTTGTCTTTTCTGAGGATGTGCTAAAAGAAGTGTGCCAATTTGAAAATATTCAGGGATTTGGGGTTTATTGTAACAACCATGCCATACAATATGGGGTTCAGCAAATGCAAAAACACCCGTATTTTTCTTTTTGAGTGGACCAGTTCCCAGAACCCCACTAAACAAGGTTAATCTTTCTTAACCGTTCAGGGTCGGCCCTCTCCTTGCTAGTCAACCTACTAAGTGCCTGAATGGAGCATCCGTGTCAAGTATGCAATCTTCTGATGCCCTTCCCTCTCTCTAGAGCAGCATTTCTCTTTGTCCTCTTCCCCTCTTCCCAAGGCCTTCAGGTTCAATGACTGCCTCTTGTATAGAGAGAGCCTCCTGGTCCATACTCCTGGTCCTTGTCTCTTCTCCCTCTATGCCTTCTCTACCTTCTCAGATATGTAAAGAAATGGTCTAAGAAGATTAACTTGGTAGATACTTCTTTCTGCTGCTAGAGATTAAATTTAGAACTACATGCATGTTATAATGGCAAGCCCTTTACCACTGAAATATATAACAAGTCTTTTTTGTTTGTTTGTTTGTTTGTTTGTTTGTTTCTTGAGACAGGGTTTCTCTGTGTAGCCCTGGCTTTCCTGGAACTCACTCTGTAGACCAGGCTGGCCTCGAACTCAGAAATCTGCCTACCTCTGCCTCCTGAGTGCTGGGATTAAAGGCGTGCGCCACCACTGCCCTGCAATAAGTCTTAAACTCCCAGATTCTCAGAGACACTCTATGCTGTATTCTTTTTGTGTTCATGCTTTATGTCGGTGACCGACAAAGGTTATAGGCATACTGGGAGCAGTAACTAGATATTAAGTGAGTACCACAGAAGTTAGTGACCAGTACTCTGCCTAAGTATGTCATTAAAAATCATTATGACTACATACACACACACACACACACACACACACACACACACACACACGCACACCATATGCACCATAAATCAATATATACAAACACACTCAAACACCATACATGCACACATCACACACACTCACAACATGTATATCATATAAACACTATATACAAACACACTCACAAACAATACATGCACATATTACACACACATACATACCCCACATACATATACTATATACACACTACACACAAACACACTCAGAAACAATACATGCACACATCACACACAGACAGATACATACCATATACGTATACCATACACACAATACACAAACACACTCATAAACCATACCTGCACACATCATACCCACACACGGCACACAAACACACTCACAAACCATACATACACACATCACACACACCATCTACATATACCATATACACACTATAAACACACTCACAAACCATACCTGCACACATCATACACACACAAAATGTACATATACCATATACACACTACAGACAAACACACTCACAAACCATACATGCACACACACACACACACACACACACACACACACACATTTGTTCAGCTCTGAGGAAATCGGAAGATTATCTTTCTTCTTTATTTGGAAATAAGTTCTCAGATTCCTGCTTTATATTAAGCAAAGTGGAATGAAATGGAGGGGGAAGAACTGCCTTTGGACTCACTCTAGTGTAATGGCAACAGGAAAATGATAGCAGCAAAGGAAGTTCCTAGCTCCTCCTTAGGTTACTAACTGTTCCTGACTATGAAACCCTAACGGGGATTGAAGCAGTTGGGGTTGTGTTTGTTTGTTTTGTTTTTAAAGGTATTTTTCTTGTATAGATAAATAGGTAAAGAAGATGTGGGAATGTTTTAACCAAAGTCTAAAATGGAGTCACTTACCAGCAAGTTAAAATGAACAGATTTTGGCTGGGGAAAACACTTGCCTAATGCTCATGAGACAGCGACAGTCTGTCCCGAGAACTTCAGACAAAGAGGTGGGGGTCATTTCTTAGAACATTCATTCCTGATCAAACCAATTGTGATGGTCCCTAAATTCCTATGAGAGAGAGATGAGAAATATATGGCACAAAATTCTTGTGGTTTCAGTCCTTTATTTGGTCACTTTTGCCTATGTGCTAACTAATGACTATGGGAAAATCTTTTCATCACTTTGGACCTTAGTTTCTTCTTCTGCCTGATGTTAGTTTGAAGTGAATGATTGCTTGAGTTCTTTTCAGTCCTGACAGGGTGAGGTGGGTCTGCAGATGGGAAGCACCCAGCCGCGGGTGGCTCTTCTGTTTCACAGAGTAAACCTGTAATGGATTTCAGCTGCAGAACAGAGGCCCTTGCTTAAACAGTGTTCACTTGAAAACCGTTGTAGGATGAGAGCACACAGCCAAGAGCAGCCAGCAATAAAATGATCTGGGTTGACCTGAGAGGCACCCAGCAGGGGTTGATCTGGGAAATGAAGTCCCTTCTGCTCTGCTGCAGAGAAGGGAGTACAAGTGACCTGGTCCAACTGAGCCATCTCTTCTGCCCAAGCTGATCCTGTGCTATTAATATCTGCCAGCTGCAAGCCCAGAGCATCCCCTGCTGAGATCAAAGGAGCCCCTATCTTAGCTGGAACAAGGTCATCTGCACAGGGCTATAAAAGTAAGTCCTGGCTGGCTACAAGGATGGCTATGGGGGAGGAGAAGTCAGGAGATGGGAGGCACTCTGTGCTACTTTAATCTCAGCTGACCAGCTGTTGCCCTCCCAGTGTTTGTAGAGTTGAGAGTTCTTTGTTTTTGCATTGCTGCCTCTGCCTTATTCAATTTGTGCCTGAGTTGTTGTCTGGATTAAGCACACCTAGTGTTCACAGTTTGGGTCCCCAATATGAGTCCCTGCATTGCCGTTTCATTCCAGTGTTGACTTAACAGCTCTGAGGTGGGAAGGCCAAAGAAGGGAGGAGTGGACTCCATAGGCCTTTCCTAACCTACTCCTGCCCTACACAGCTTGTGTCTTAAGAAGGAATAAGAGGGCACATTCAGTTAATTGGCGTTTTGCAGCCTGCCTTTCACGAACTATCTCATTAATTCAAGAAAATAGAGCTTTCTGGGTCCATGCAAAGTCATCCCAGCCCAGGGTGTTTCTTACTCTCTCTGGGTTGCATACACTTCTGTTTGGCTATATGTTCATATGGAAGAGATACAAAGAGAATAAGGGACAGACAACCCCAGAAACAAATATGGAATAAGAAAGAAGCAATATAGAAAGAGGGGTGTGTGTGTCAAGCCTGCCAAAGTGTCTGTGCTAACTAGAGCAGCCTCAACAATGAGGTCATTTGCCTGACTGTACAGTAGAATTAAAATCCCACCGGTTGGTTGCGCTTTAGACCCCCTTACTGTCTGACAATAATATCAGAGCTGGAAAAGACTTCAGGGTTGTTCTATTTGTCCAGCCCATCATTTCACAAATGAGACCAAGTTTTTGTTTTTGTTTTTAAGATTTTTATTGTTTTATGTTTTCCGTAATTCTAGACCTGAGTAGGTATTGTTATTCAAAGCGACTTTTCCGGATATTGTTTTAATGGTGAAAATCCTGATATACAAGCTATCAGAAATCATTCAACGGTTATTGCAACTCTTCTGATTCTTAGCTCTTCCAGTTCTTCCTTGCAGCGACCCAGAAGAGACCGTGGGTGGCTGGGCCTCAGCCACAGGGACTCTCTTTCCTCACATTGGTCATTAGGGAAAGGATCTAATGATCTAGCTGCCCATAAATGCCTATCCTATTCTGACCTGGGATCTGAGCAGAACTGATCCAAGTCCCCATACACTGGGGCATGGTTGGTAGGTGACATTGATGTGTAGTAGCAAGACTGGAGGTCTGCTCAACCCTCACCTTTAACTTGCTCTCTTCTGATAGTTTGGGAGGGTAGCAGTTAGTTTTCAATATGGTGACATGTCAGGCCCACTTGAGGAGTCCCAAGTAGCTTCATGGGATGGAAGACATTACCGGGCTGCCATCCCAGTGTTCCGGCATCTGGCATGCTGGTATCTTCTTATCTCTGTTAGTAGCCTTTGGTTGACTATAGCACATGGAAAGTAAAACTTGAAAGTGCATGGAAGGGTCAAAGACAGAACCAAAGAAAAAATAAAATGTGCTTCTTACCAGAACCAGGAGTGGTTTTTAGTTTTAGAGCTGGAAGCCTTTCTATTCCTGCTGCAGTCAAGGGAATTGATGGCTGATTTCATTTGCAAGAGAAAGTATTTTGGGATTCAAATTCCCTAACAAGCCACCCTTGCAAAAAGCTGGAGTCCATTTGAAAGATTATATGCAAGTGTGTGTGGCTTGTGTGTCTTTTAAAATAAATTTAGCAAGCAAAAGCAGCTCAGAATGGTTGGGGCGAATCGGGGACTCGTGGTTGTGAAAGAAGCAGACTTCAAAGCGAGGTATGAATTCTCTAGTTTTATTTCCACTCTTGCTTTCCAGCTGGCTCTGCTCTGGATTTACTGCAGGATGTTTGAAAATGCGGCTCCCTGCTAATCTCAGACTGTTGCTGTGATCAATGCTTTTCTTTCATTTCCGATAAAAAACACTGGTGTTTCTGCTTAAATTGTGTGTGCTTTCAGCTTTATTATTTTAGTTGTGATTTATTGTTCTGCATTACCCAAATTTGTAATCCATTAACCACAAACTTTTGGGTGGGTTGGTCAAGTTAGCCAACTCTCTCCACATGTTAGCTCCAAGGCCCTTCAGAGTTCAAGCTCACACTGGAATTCATAGGTTTGTGTAGATCATGTAGACAGGGATGTGGGTGGAGCAGGTTCACACCCACTACTGGGGGTATGGTGCATGGCTATAATTGGTGCTTTGAAAGCATCAGGTGTCCCTGTGTGATTTTGAGGTTAATATTAACAATGATTGTCAACAGCATTTAATTAGCATTTTCATAGTACTATAAATTGTCTTAAAATGATAAATGCCTTAGTCCACCTCAAGCAACTGGAGCATGAAAAGGAGAAGAAGACTGCTCAAAGGCCACACCATGAGTGGAAGGGTGGTGCCAGGGACAGGAGTCACCGTGCTTCCCATGAAACCTTAGATTTGGACATCACAGCTTCTTTGGAGTGAGTTTTGGATAAAGATATTTAAAGGACCCAGTGATCTTTCAGTTTTTATTCCAAAGCCACAGACATATGTCAACACACAGGGCGTTCATGTGTTTCTCTTCCCAAGGGCATACATATTTGCCCACGCCACACATTCCCTGCAGTCTAGAATCTACAGTGCTTGCCTGTGCCTATATTACTTCCAGCAACTGTTTAGATGCCATGGAAAGTCTAATTTATAGAGGAAAAAAAAAAAGATTAAAAGCACACAAAAAATGTGTGGTGTTTGGCTACAGAAAGTCTAAATATTGTGTAAGGCAGGGGACACTGGAGTTGAGAGGAGGCTGGTACAGCCTACAAATGTCAGAAAAGTCATAAATCTCCAGAGGGAGGGGAACTGAGTGAGGGCTCTCAGTAAGGAGGCCAAAGGGGATATAGAACCATGACTGAAGGATCAAAGGAGAGGGGAACATTAAAGCCAAGTACTGGGACGTCCGCTTAGCCATGAGCTCAGTACACTTTTGGTGAAGGAAGACACAGTTGAAGCCCAGGTGGAAGATAGCCACACTGGATGACAGTCAGAAAGAACAGTCTTTGGATAGTTTTGTAAGACCTGGATATGTGAGGTTTTGGTTTTGTTTTGTCCTGTTTAAATTTCTTAAATTATATTTCTTTATGTTTGTCTGCATGCATGTGTATGTGTGTGGCACAATGCAGTACACACACGTGGGCAGGCCAAAAAAGAACTGTGGGAGTTGGTTCTTTCCTTCTATCATGTGGGTTCCTGGGATAAAATTCATTATCAGGCTTGGTGAGCCTCTTTTACCCACTAAGCCAAAGTATAGACCTTGTTTTGCTTTAAGATAGGGTTTTACTACCTCGTCCAGGTTGGCCTTAAATTTGTGATCCTCCTGCCTCTGCCTCCCAGGTACTGAGATTATATGTATCCATCATAGCATCCGGCTCTGGGATAAGTGTTGTGAAAGTACTTCCCCTATTTTCAGAGCCTTTTACCATCTAAAATTTACTCTCTGGTTTCCCAGGTCTGCACATGTTTTTGTTAAGGGCTCAGGGTCAAGAAGACTGAGGGGATTCAGTCATCAGAACCAAGCTTTGTCAGTTGCCTCCATGCAGAGGTAACAAGGCCAAAGAGAATGGTATGATCCTGGAGGCTTTTCAGTTGGAAGGGATCTCTGAGAGGATATCCTTATTGACCATCAACATAGAGAGTTCTATACCAAGGGTGGGACACCAATAAGTCAAACTGATGGCAGAAGGAGAAAGTAGCTAATTTGTTTAGTGTTGTGTGTAATGTGTAAAGTACTTTCAAAATGCATTTATAGAATTGACTGGCAGAGTGTCACAATGTCCAGTGGAGTAGTATATCCTAAGAACAGCCCAGATAAACTCTGACATAGGTTCTTGTGTCCATTCCTTCCACAGCCATATGCTCTAGAAGATGGAGAACACCCCTAATTAGATCTGCTCTTCAGTAAAAAATATGGAGGACTTGCATTTCTCCAGTAGAACCTTTCTTCTAGTGGTTTGTGAACTTTATCTAGAAGGTTTATTAATATACACGTTCCTGCGCTTCTACTCCTAGACTTCCAGTTGATCTGGGTAAAAAACAAAGAATTTATAGGTCAACCAAATTCTGAGCCTTTGAGAATAGGATAGTGTTGGTCCAGAGGTCACAATTTAAGGACCACTGTTTGTTCAGTAAGTCTCTATGGGAAACATCTCCAGGATCAAGACAGATGTGTTTTCATCTGAATTTTCACCAATGGTGCTTCCTGTAGGCTGGGACAGAGGATACAAAGACAGTCTTGGAACTCTTGAAAGTAAGAACAGAAGAAAGCCCATGAATATGTGGTCCGGGTGACCTGCTATGTCTATGCATCATTTATCCTTTCACTCAGTGAGTTGGAACTGAGAAGTCTTATGACAAGTGGAAGGTTCAATGCTATTCTCCCTGTATGAGCACCCATGAAGTGGGGTAGGTTCCCTTTATATAGAGACAGCATAACATCTAACGGGGGCCTGACCTTGCCCAGTTGAGCATGTGTTAGGTAAGTTTGATAATAGGGCTGACTCCTTTTTTTTTTTTTTAAAGATTTATTTATTTATTTATTTTATGTATGTGAGTACACTCTCACTATCTTCAGACACACTAGAAGAGGACATCAGACCCCATTACAGATGGTTGTGAGCCATCATGTGGTTGCTGGGAATTGAACTCAGGACCTCTGGAAAAGCAGCCAATGCTCTTATCCGCTGAGCCATCTCTTCAGTCCCTGACTCCTTCTTTCAGTCCTGTCTGCTCTCAGTGTCCTCTCCTTTGAGAGTTTAGTCTTAATTGCCTCTCATGAGCTCATGCCTTTAAGACAATGTACTGTGATATAAAATAAAACAAAATAAAATAAAATCATTGTCTTTCTGTCCCCAAACAGCTATCTGGCTCCTCCTTGACCCATTGTTTGTTTGTTTGTTTTATGCTTTACAACAAGCCCTAAAGTTTATCTTCCTGGGAAAGAAAGATCTCTTTTGTTTATCCATAAATCTCTACTTAGTCTTTTTGTTTGTTTGTTTTGTTTTGTTTTTTCGAGACAGGGTTTCTCTGTATAGCCTTGGCTGTCCTGGAACTCACTTTGTAGACCAGGCTGACCTCGAACTCAGAAATCNNCCTGCCTCTGCCTCCCAAGTGCTGGGATTAAAGGCGTGTGCCACCACACCCGGCTTTTTTTTTTTTTTTTTTTGGTTTCTACTTAGTCTTAATTATTAATTGTTTTAAATATGGGCCCTAATCTAACTCTACTAATTTTTCTTCATAGTCATAAACATATAAAAGAAGCACATTAGCACAGACTATATAGTCCATGATCAGCATCACCTATCAACTGCTTAGGACAGCGCAAAGGTGGAAGAGCCGGTTGTCAGCCAAGGAACTGAAATTCATACACTGTAAATTCTCCACCTACAAGCTGTATCCTTGCTATAATTTTAAATAAGCTGGAGCAAAATTGCTATCTTCAGGAGAGGTTCTCCAGTTATGAGCTAAGTGTAATTTGTGTGTGTATGTGTGTGTGTGTGTGTTTGTGTGTATGTGTGTTTCAAGCAGTTGTTGAGTTGATTTTCTTAATTATATCTCCATTAGATTCATAAAAAACCAGCTAAGAGAACCCAGATTTCCTAGCAGTACCACTTCTAGCTATAAAAGATGGATATTCACAATGTGATCAGGAAACGAATGGAACAGACTGTTCCGTTTTAAAATATGATATATAAGTGATTGAAAATGCCAAAAATAAGCTGAGTGTGAGGCTGCATGCCTATAATTCCAACATGAGGAGGCTGAGGCAGGAGGATCAAAAGTTGAAGACCTTCCTAGGCTACCCATCAAGACCATCAAAACAAACGTGAAAGTGACAGGATAAAATCATTTTTGTACAAATAATAGATTCCAACAACAACAAATGACAAGGAGAAGGTCTTCCCCTAAGATATTTATAACAGACATGCAATTAGCTATTAAAATCTTCAAAGGTCAAGCTCAGGAAACAAGTCAGTGCCCAAGTGGCTCAGAGCACCATGGATCGATACAGAGCCCAGATCCAAAGGAAAGGACTGCTTGTTCCTATTAGAGATCAAACTGAGCCCTGAGAGAGAAGCTTTCTCTCTGAGCTGCTAGCACTAAATTACTGTAAGCCAGCAAGAAAATCCTATTCTCAAGCCACTAAAATGTAAGTTCCATGAGGGTAAGACTTTGTCCACTCTTAGTCCCCCACAGAGAACCGTGACAGGAAAGGGCAGTTACTCAGCAGATGTCTGGGCTGCTCAGAGCTTTAGGCCTAAGGCATGACACCACCACTGGAATTTTTAATAACTTCACACATTGTGAATGCCCCCACATTCCTTCAGTGTATGCCGGTGCTAACCGTAAGATGAATGGCAGTGGGTAGTACAGAGGAAAGGATCAGTCAGAGAGTACAGGAGGAGAAATCTCACTCTCACAGAGGGGGAGGCTGGGGGACTTTAGACTGATATTCTAAGGATATTTATTAGACTCCTATGACCTGTTAGTCCCCGCATGAGACAGGACTGAGGAACCTGAAACAGATGCTCCAGTCTCTGCTGATTGGGAAGCTCACAGGTAGTGCTATATGTAACAGGCGGATTCGTAGCCAAGTTGGATAAAATTTTGTAAAAAATTCAAAAAACTAAACTTAAAAAGTTTTAAAATTTAAATATTTGGTGTCACAATGGCACAGGTTTTGGGAGATTGTGAAGTGAACACATGAAACTCCTAGCTGGGGGATGGGCTCTGTAGGAAGACTTCAAGAGTGAGCTTCAGCTGGACCTGAGAGGCTCCTTAACAGTTTCTAAGGAGAAAGGGGGCTCTCATTTGGTGTTCCAAGCAGAGGGTTAATATAAACAAACAAACAAACAAATAAATAAAATGAATGGAAGGAAATAGAAGGGAAGGGAAGAGGAGGAAGGGAGAAAGAGAGAGAAACTGTAGTGGAGTAAAGGAAGCTATATAGACAGAGGTGGAGACCCAACTGTGAAAGATCTACATTATGCTAATCAGTCTTTTGTTTGTTTTGTTTTTGTTTTTTGTTTTTTTGCAAGTTCAGCCATCATAATAGAGCCATTTTGTAGCTGGAAGATATTTCTCAAGTAGTAATTTAAAGACTAGAAATGATAAGAACCAAACAGAGGTGCTCCCATCATAGTCACTTTAAGGTTGGGATAGCCCTAACCTAATAAGAACCTCTTGGTATACTTTAGCCCTTCTAAGGTCCTGAGTGGCCAGGCCTGCTTTTGATTTCCCATTTTGTTGGCTCAGGGGAGATTTATCTCATATATTAGGCTTCTGAAATTATCATGCGAGCCTGGCTTGGTAGTTCATGCTTGGTTTTTCTAGGACTTGGAAGAGGGAGGAAGATCAGGAGGAGTTCAAGGTAATTTTGAACTGCATAGTGAGTTTGAGGCCAGCCTTGGCTATAGGAGTCCATCCATTTATCAAAGCGCCTTGTGTTTAGAAATAACATCTGACTACCTATGAGAAATGATTTAAAGCCCTAAATGACACTGTGGAAATAAATACATGTATGCCTCATGTTCCTTTTGCTAATAGTTGCAACAGTAATGTCACGTGACTAGTATACACTAGACATTGTACCGAGTACTGAGAAAGCCAGTAAGTTTATGAGGGTCAGTTTATTTTCAGTGTTGTGATCAAGTCTAGAATCTTTATGTTGTTGTTTCCACTTAAGTTTTTTTCTCCTTTTCTATTGTTGAGAATTTTACACACACAGAGAATTAAAGTGTTTTGATCAAATCCACCCCCACTCCCTTCCCTCCAATTCCTCCCCTAGCCTATCTACTGCTTTTCCTTCCCAACTTCATGTGCTATTTTTTCTTTTTTTCTTTTTTTTAAGATTTATTTATTTATTATATATAAGTACACTTGTAGCTATCTTCAGACACTCCAGAAGAGGGCGTCAGATCTTGTTACGGATGGTTGTGAGCCACCATGTGGTTGCTGGGATTTGAACTCTGGACCTTCGGAAGAGCAGTCGGGTGCTCTTACCCACTGAGCCATCTCACCAGCCCGTGCTCTTTTTTCTTACGCACACTGGGTCTTCTAGGCGCTGTCTGCATGTGCATGGGTATAGGGTGGGTGTTCTCTCATCCCTGACTGGGTGTTTGCATCCCTGAAGAAAACTGACTCTTCCTCTCCCAGAAGCCATCAGTTGCCAAGAGCGCCTCAGCTAGGAGTGGGACTTCAGGAGCCCCTCCCACATCTATACTGGGAACTTAACCTGCTTGGACTCAAGTCTTAGGCATGAAGTCCTAGCCTCCATGAGCTCACATATGCAATGGTGCTGCTGTGTCCAGTTAATACTGTTTCACTGCACTGTTCACTATCTCTAGTCCCGCCTCCTTTTCCTCAGTGATCCCTGAGCTTTGGAGGAAGGGGGTATAATATGGGTGTCTCATTTAGGATTGACTATTCCAGTCTTTTATCCTCTGCATGTTTACCAGTTGTGAGTCTCTGTGTTGTTTGCCATCTACTACAAAAAGAAGCTTCTTTGATGAGGGTTGAGAGGTCCACTAATCTATTGGTATAAAGATAAGAACTTGGGAGCAGTGCATTTAGTATGTCCACTTGGTGGAATAATGAATGGAATCAAGTTCCACCCTAGGGTCTCTGATCTAGCTGGCCACAGGGTTTTGACTAGAGTTATCTGGAAAGAGAAAAGTGCCTCCATAAGATCCTAGTGTAAGGCATTTTCTTAATTAGTGATTGATTGGAGGTTGGGAGGAAGGGATCAGTCCATTATAAGCAGTGCCATCCCAAGCTGGTGGTCCTGGGTTCCATAAGAAAGCAGGATAAGCAAGCCATGAGAAGTAAGGCCATAGATAGTGCTCTTCCATGATATCTGCATCAGCTCCTGCCTCCTCCAGGATCCTGCCCAGTTCAAGTTCCTGTCCTGACTTCCTTCAATAATGAACAGTGATGTGGAAGTATAAGCCAAATAAACCTTTTCCTCCCCAAGTTGCTTTTGGTCATAGTATTTCATCACAGCAACAGTAACCCTAACAAAGACACCCAGTTTATGGTACCAGGCACGAGCTTCATCTTGCAGTGCAGGCTTTAAATCTAATCAGAAAGTGACTGGTTACTCCCATAACATGTACTATCTTGCCAAGGCATTCTATTGTAGCTCACAGGGGTCACAGCTGTGTAGGACAATTGATCACTTTTCTCCCTTGGTAGCTGAAGAGGAACTTTCAGCACTAAGAAATCTAGTTGATGGTGTCAGGTAGGGGTGGGGATGACTTCCAGGTTAGTACCAGTTTGGTTTGCTTATATCCTATGACTCAGGTATGTAGTATCTTTAGCAGTAGGATCTTACCATCAAGTACCACTGAGTAACCAATAACCTTTTTTGATGGTGGTGGGGATGGGGGGGGATGTTCTATTGAGTCACACTGACAAACAACTAGAAAGGAGGTCATTCATACATACCACTGGGCTTATTATTTGATAGCCTATGGTGTCTGGAAGACACATTGTTTTCTTCCTACCCCAGTCATGGGACATTTTAGAGTATCCCCCTGATCCTCCTTTCCCTTGGCCACACTAAGTGACACCTGTTAGCCTTTTCAGAGTGTTTGTAGGGCTATGTTCCATCTTTACAAAGCAAGGTGCTATATTTTCCTCTGAGCCTCAGGCAGACTTCTCTCTTCATCCTGGGATGATAAGTAGAGCAAGCACAGGCTGGACCACCCCTCTGTGGGCATCTGGCACCTTCCTTGTCATTTTTCATGCTGGTTACCTAAAGCAGAAGTCTTTTCGTTTTGAATCTATAAGCCATGAATATTTAGCATATTTTCTATAAAGCATAGTACAAACAACCGTGCAATTAAGTTATATAAAGCACAGTAGAAATAGGACATTTGAAAAAGAAACAGGTTCTACTGTTCATTTCCCATATCTCACTGAGTGGGATGTGTATGTCTGGCATTGGGTCTAGTTCCAAATTCTCCCATTTCTCTTTAGAGAATTCTTTACTATCTCAAGAAAAGTGAGGCTATATCCTCAAATCCATCTGTCTGTCTGTCTATCGTCTATTTATTTTTGAGGTGTGCATGCCACAGCATGTGTGTGATCAGAGGACAATTTGCAGGAGTTGGTTCTCTTCTTCCACCATGATAGATTGCGGGGCTCAAGGACAGGTCATTGTACATGGTAGCAGACACCTTTACCCACTGCATCATCTCACTGACCTTTAACCCCAAATTTGAGCCTTGGCTCCATCCTTTCAATTGCTTGCTCGTTAATCCACCCCTTTGTTCAGTGTAGAGCACCTATAATATAAAATCTTACTGGTTGCTCAAAGGGTAGGAAGACCAGTTTCAGTCTTGGCCCTACTAGAATATAAAGGCCAATTCTAATGCTCAGCTTCTCTGTTTGGAGCCTTAGAATTTCTGCATGCCATAATGAAGGTCAACTTTATGTCTGAGTTGGCTGGGCCTTGTGCTATAGTTCATTAATAAAAAAAAGGAAAAAGAAAAGAAAAGAAAAAAAATAGAGAATGGCCTGATAACAGAGTTCATACACATGCAACAATTGTTGTTGTATGTGTTGTGTTGTACAGCAACTAATGAGTTGACAAGAATGAGGGGGAAGATCAAGTCAGCCAAACCCCAACAACCTGAGTTCGATTCCCCAGACCCAACTGAGGGCAAGGAGAGAACAGAATTGTTCTATGACCTCGACCTGCATGTCTGGCATGTATTCACCAATAAGTAAATAAGTAAATGTTATTAAGGGAGAAATGGAGGTCAGCTGGTCTCCATGGTGATGGCAAGGGCCACCATCACAGGATATCTGTACAAAACTTAGACAGTTCCTTGACTAGTATTTTGATTCAGCATGTATGTAGTACCCTGGATATCACCTGATAGACTGCCTGCCTTTGTCCCTGGTCACATCCACTGGCAGCTGAGATTCAGTACCGTGCTTCACCAGGAATTCACCAGCCTGGCTAAGGTAGCTCAGTGTGGCTTACACCTGAGGTGGCCAACTCTTTTTTTCTTGGGTAGCTTTTTAATGAGAACCAAATCAGATAAACTATTGCTTAGTTAGTTCCTAGGCTCACTACAGACAAAATCAATCAATGACATCCTGGTGCAGTGTTATGTCAGGGAACCTGGCTTTTCTATGCTGATCATCTGGTTTTCCTGCCCCTTGGGGCTGGAGTTTAGAGTAACTATTGAAGCAGTCTTGAGAAAGCTTTAACCCTTGAAACTATAGCTGGTACCAGCAGGCATAATAAAAAAACAACCTTTAGCCAGGGTGTCACTACCAATGGCAGTTTAAGATAACTGTCGAAATCATAATTTGTCTCCCACTCCTCTCCAAGAAGTAGGAAACTATAATTCACAGATCATTTCTGCTGTTGTAAGCAACTTGTGCTCTCAAATTAAGTTAGTCACCTTCCTTTTCTGGCTGCTCATCTGCTACCTGGGTAAAATGCTCAAAAGAAACCCCACTTGGTTGGCTGTTTCAGACTTTTCAAGAAACGGTTTTCTCTATGATGATATGCTTCTCAGTTGAGTTTGCTGTGATTATTCATCCTCCATATCAATTAGTATGAGCCGAAGCGGAACAATCAAGAGAAGATGTTAAAATTAGCCCTGGCCTTTGATCAACTCATATTAAAAACCATAATAGGAATAGAGAGAGTGTATGTAGTCTTAGCCCTTGGCCTACTGGCAAGCTTTCTTACAATGGTGAGTGTACCTGCAGTTTGTGACAAGTGTGTACTGGGGACATCTTTGTCAACATATGTTGGTAACACATTGCTTTGGGAAGGTATGCTTCTACGGCTGTAGTCAGATTGCATTGGGAGCCGTCTGGGAGAGAAAGAGGTAAAAAATAAATAAATAAAGGTGTATGGACCCCAAGGGACAGGTGATGGTATACCAGGCTGTGAGTTCTACCTTCAGGACAGGAATCTAGAAGAGTGCAGAGACTCATGAGAAAAGAGATGATTCTGTTTCCAGTCACTCTTGCTCAAACTATGTGTGGCTCAGAAAGGAAACCCAGCTCCCTTGGATTGGATGAAAAATATTGATTTTTTTTTTTTTTTTCCTAACTGGAATTTGACAGGGTCAGTTCATGTCTGGGTTTTCAGCACTTAAAACAGGGCTCTTTTGTCTTAGGAGGCGGCTGGACTGGTTTCTCCTCCAGGCAGGTGCACAGAGGGCGGTTCTTGTAGCCTGAAACACAAACACCAAGCCCCTGCGCCCTGATCCACACACTCTCCAGCATGGCTCAAGGAAGTAAAATGAACAATGAGTCTTGCAACAGGCAAGCACTGTAAATGCCACTCCTGAATGAAATATTTCTTAAAACTCGGTATCCGTAACTTGATCGGCTCTTAAAACTTAATTATATGTCAGGGGAAAGGAAGCCAGTGGCTCCTCCAGCTGTCCAGGTTGAACAAGAGCTCACAATGGACCATATCCGATTCGCAGCCATACTTAGGTAATCAGATTAATATCTCTTGAATTGAATTTACCCTTTTGATACGGACTCTTTCAGCTGGCTTGTTTCACATCTCGAATTTTGACAAAGCCCGCGCGGCCTTTGAGCAGGTACCCTGAAATCTATATGCGGGAAGCCTGTGTTCTTTGGAGCAGTTTTTGGGACGTGCACCAATTAAATCTGTTTCTGGCACGCTTTTAATGGCATACTTCCCTCCCCCACCCCCCAGTCAACAACTGCTCCAAAATCTGAGGTCATTTGTTTAATTTAAAAGCAAAGGTTATAGAACAACCACTGCAGGCCCCACAAGCCAAGTCCCCATGGCTTTGAAAGGAGGGATAAGGAAGGGGAAGGCTACATAAACTAGGGTACTTATACACAAAATAAGTTAAGTACTGTGTCTCTGTTAGGTGAGTATCAAACAGGGCCAGTCCACGCCCACCCTGCCAACCTCCTTTCCCTTTCTTTTCCAACCAATCCCAGAGCTCTCTTGCTCCAGAGGGAGTTCCACACAGTTACTGTTGATCTTGTAAGACAAACATCTGGACTGGATTTTTGTCAGCTGGAGACGAGAGAGAACTGTAAATGATGCTGTGACTTTTTTCATCCTTATTAAATTTATTTATAGCCAGTCTGAAGCCAGGGAGCCTGCCCCAGCCCTTGATTGGATGTTCTCGAGGAACGCGGGGCAGATGGCATTTCCCCCCTTGTTTTCTAAATAGTATCAAAGATAGCCTTACATAATTCCCAGCTCGGCCTTGTTTGTTTGTTACCACAGAGGACACACCATTAGGACATTTTGTGCGTCAGAACGCGTCCACTGTGTTAGCTTATCCAGCCTGCCTTCCTTTCTGTCAGGGGGAGAAGGAAGTGAGCCTGGTACAGTGTTTGACAAACTGCACTGATAGAAAGTCTATGTCTGGTTTGAGACATGAACCAGTGTCATGGGGCATTTCTTTGCCAGAGAAATTCAAGTTGGGTCCCATTCTACCTTTTCTACCTATTAAACCTTCAAATCTTAAGGCTGCCAAGTCAAACAAAAACAACAACAACAACAAAAGTCCTCATTCATTTTCTCATTACTGAAGATAATACAAAGACTCTACAAGAGATATTTCCAAATACTTTACTCTGCCCTTAGACCATATTACATAACAGTGTCTTAGGGGTTGTGTAACTATTTAAGAAACAAGGCTTCCGACTTAGTCAAATGAAGATTTTTTTTTGTGGGCCCTTCCCGGTACTATGACTTGAGATTATCCTTTGATTTTTCTTTCACTGGCATTTGTAACTGCATTGTTCATTTGCTTTGTTTTGTTGAGGCTTGGGAATGAAGTCTGCTACTCACAGACATTTTCTTCTCCAGAGCAGACTGTTCACCTTCCTGCCACTAGAGTCAGCCGTCCTCTGAACAACAGAGTCTAATATTGCCCATCTTGCTAAGGGTTAATCTCTGGTATGAAATCGAATGGAAGCCAAATGCACTTTTATTGGAAAAGCGGCCACTAATGCCCATTCACAGGCAGTCCTCAGAGGGAAGACTCTTAGGAAACAAGGGGTCCTGCAGCAGTTTCTCAGTCTCCAGTCTAACCACAGATCCTTGCTGCAGCAACACTTCTTGTGACGTCCCCGTGTCACCAGTAGATACGTGTTCTCAGAAATGTCAGCAGATTCTTTCAAGAGTTATCTTGGTTGTGGAATAGAGAAGCCATTCTTAGAGCAAAACTCAGGGTGGCCCTGTGTCTGTTGGTCTGATGGAAAGCTTCATCAAGTGGGGGTGTCTGCTCTCTACTGTTGAGCCAGTTCAACTTGTGACACTGGCCCTGGCACTGAAAGTAGCCACAGGGTGGCCATTATTCATTCTTATCTCAGTTCGGAACACTGAGTCATAAACGGGGAGAGCCAAAGGTAAAAAATGTTTGTTATCAAGTAGGAAGGAAGGATAGACACAGAGATGAAATGCAGAGGAAGGGGAAGGGCGTGGGGTTGGGACCAGATGGACTGTAAGCAGCACTGCATCTTTCAAGATCGTAAGGCTGCATTGTTCCTGCTAGGTTTAGCTTCAGTGTTTTCAGAGATGAAAATTACCAGTTTGGTGAAGGGCAAAGAGTTCTGTCTATGCATAGAACCATCTACATAGTCTTAATCATCATCATTGTCATCATCATCATCATCATCATCATCATCTTTTATGAAATCTCCCTAAAGAAGGGTTTTTTTTCTTCCTTTTCTCTTCCTCTCTCTCTCTCTCTCTCTCTCTCTCTCTCTCTCTCTCTCTCTCTCTTTCTTTCAGTATTGGAATTAAACCCATGGCCTTGGCACACTCTGTCCACACTGAAGCATCCCAGCGCCCACACCCACAGCACTGAGCTATAGCCACATACCTCTCCCTTCTTTATTTACTTTATTTTATTTTGTGTGTATGAGTGTTTTTTGCCTGTGTGTATGTATATGTACCATATGTATATCCGATGCCCACAGGAGCCAGAGAGGGCTCTGGATCACCTGGAACTAGAGTTATAGAAGGTCATTTGCAAGAACAATGCGTGCTCTTACCCATGGAACCATCTCTTTAGCACACCTACCTCCTCATCCTCCACTTTTTGAGGCAGTAGCTCACTGATTTCCCAGAATGAGCTGGAAGTTCTTACACAGTCCAGGCAGGCTCTGAGCTTGCAGTCTGCCTCCTTCGGCCTTCTGAATAGTCAGGATTCCAGTCTTGTGACACCATACCCAAGAAAGCAGCATTTTTAATATTTTTTAAGAGTGTGTGAGAGAGAGAGAGAGTATTTAGAGGTCAAAGGACAGCTTTGTGGAGTCGGTTCTGTCCACCTATCTTTTTGTGGGTCATGGAACTGAACTTAGGTCAGTAGACTTACAGAGCCTGCCAGCTCTTTACGCACTGAGCCATCTCACCAGCCTCAAAGCAGCACTTCTAAATGCATTGCTATTGCTGTAAAAGATCCTGGCTAAAATGTCTATCAAAGATGTGAGCCTGAACGAATGTGGCAGTGTTAGATACTGATGAAGTTATTCCCTCTACCAAAAAAAAAAAAAAAAAAAAAAAGTGACTGGTGGTGTATCACCTCAGGAGCAGCATCTCCCATTACTGCCATGCCTGACAAGGCTCCCACGTGATTACAGCACTCTCCCCCATGGACGCTGTCGTTTAAGAGAGGGCAGAACTTAAAGGGGAAATAAGTAGATATTTGGCACCAAACATTCAACATGTGAACCCTGTGAAACTTGACACTGTTATTTCTGTTCGTGTTGAGCATATCATGCATTTCATTTATGGAGGTAACTATTCTCCATCTAAAAATGTGCAAATCCATATGGGACAGCGGCGCAGTGGAGGGTAAATATGGTTTTGTTCTGCATTTTAGCTGATGAACGGTATTCTACTCAAGCGTAAACTATAAACACCGTGGTGAGATTACTCAGAACATCAGCACTGACCACACTCACGTTAGTGAGAAAAGCATGGTGTGCTTCTGGGAGCCTCCCAGCTGCCCGTGTCCCTGTGTGTGCAAAGCAGGGTAGAGAACTCATCTACTGTTCTTCCTGCTGTCTTTCCACTGAAAACATATTACAGTCCAAAGCCCAGAGGGAAAAGACTCTGTTGCTGTCTCTTTGTCCCACCCAGCCATCCAGTCAAGATGGGACGGAAAGATCAATCTTTATGGGCCATGAAGATACACTCCTCCCCACCCCCATGCGCCCACCACTATGTGCCTGTCATTGAGTGCCTGGTGTCAGGTACGCTAAGAAGAAAAGGGGGAGTGGAAGGAGAAGAACAAGGGGCAGAAAGAAAAGACAGCTCAGCTCTGGCCTTTAGTCAAGTGGCCCTAACCTCAGCTTTGTGAGAACACCTCATTAGCAGTTCCTTCCTCTCTGCAGCACGTCCATCTCCAGCCTGGTCCTGCAGCTTTCAGTGTCTCCCCTTTCTACAGCTTGTTCTGTCTGACTTACTCGGTGATGTCATAGCTTTTCTATTTTTAGAATGAGTGGAAGATAAAATGTTCCTAAGAGCAACTTGGATGGTATTGAAAGCATTAGGAAAGAAGCGTGGCGGGCATTGTTAGCAAACAGCTGGGCTATAAACACTAAGCATGAGAAATGACGGTTAAGGCCAATGGGCTATCTACACGAAAGGCCTGTGTTTGAAGAGCCACAGAAACTCTCATGGCTGGGACATTTGGTAGTGTCAGAACCTGGGGTGGCAGAGATCCATGCCTTTGTGCCTCTGTGGGTGTACAATCCATGTTGGACTCTTGGAGGATAACTGTAGAGGTGGTTCTTCCCTTACACCTCAAGGACCAAACCCAGGCTGCCAGGCTTGTGTTGAACCTTCACCCTGAGCTATCTCACCAGTCCCTTTGCTAGCGTCTTATTTAAAATGTTGCTTCTGTTCCAAGCAGCTGATTCCAATTGTGCTTGCTTCTACCTGTTGATCTGGATGTTCTGCATGGGAACCGCACTGCATGGCCATGGGGCCTTCCCATCTGCCTCCTTTGTGAATCTCTCTTTCAGTGCCTCCAACTTGGGCCCCAAAGAGGGATACAGCAGCTGAATGTCATTCTCTTGGGCCTTGGCCCAGGCATGCATCTCTGGAAGGATGACTGAATCCCATTCTTAAGGCTGAAGTTCCTCTTGATTAGCAGCCCCTTTTGTGTGTTGTTCTTAACAGCGTCTCTGTCTCTCATGGATAGCTTACAGGGATGTGTTTGAGAGTTCCTTCCAGCTGGGAAGCTGCCCAGCTCCCACCAGCTGAGTTGGGGGATGGCTTCCCTTTAGTTCCGCTGCCTGTGGACTACAAGGACCCCACTTCCAGCCTGGCCACAGTGGCCCTTTTCTGCTGTGCAGATTTGGCTCTGTATTCCGGTTTTCATTCTCCAGCCATCTGGGCATTTTGAGCATCCCTCTTATCTTAGTACCTTGGCACTCAGGACCACATGTCATCCTACCACAGAGATGGAAACAAAGGAAGCCTTCACCTTTGGCTTACAGTTCCCCTGGAGTCATCATAGGTTGAGTGACAGTCGGGGAGATTGTGAGAGCTGCATAGATCTGCAGTGATGTAAATGGCTTTGCTGATAGAAAGCACACACAGTGGATGACAATAGCCATGATTGTTCAGTATGAGGGTTCTTAGCTTCCTTCTTTTTTCCCTTGGCTAATTTGAAATCTAGGAGAAAGAAAAATAAAGGCCCTGGTGGCCTCTGACTGCTACAGCCTTGTCAGACCTGGAAGAGTAAGCTCAGGACGGGGTATGTCATACAAGTGAAGTATAGCTCCCTCTTAAAAATTCTGGAGACTGGTTAGCTGGCAGGGGAGATATCCTTATCAAGAATGTGACTGTCCAAGTGTGAGACTCCTCCATCGCTCTCAGGGTGTGATTTCCCCAATTGTGGGAATCTCGATTTTATGACTTGTGGTAGTGGTGAACTCCATTCTCTCTCTTGCCTCATTTATGAAAGAAAGAAAGAAAGAAAGAAAGAAAGAAAGAAAGAAAGAAAGAAAGAAAGAGAAAGAAAGAAGGAGGGAGGGAGAGAGAGAGAGAGAAAGANAGAAAGAAAGAAAGAGAGAAAGAAAGAAAGAAAGAAAGAAAGAAAGAAAGAAAGAAAGAAAGAAAGAAAGAAAGGAGAGAGAGAAAGAAAAGGAGAGAGAGAATGAAACTAGTCAGTGGTAGTGTGCTTGCCCTGGTTTGAGTGCCAGCACCATTCCATGTGCATTACTAGCTTTTTAAAACTCCTCTTTTTTTCTTTATCAACTTCTAGTTTGAGAAAGGTTGGATCAGAATCACTCTTCAGAGAAGCATCTGGAAAAATTAGTTCAAGCATACTAATGACAAGCTCACTATAATTGTCTTAACTAAAGAAAAATAAGCATGTGCCACAAAGACAGTTCTGTCCCACCCCCACCCCCACCCCGACCCCCACCCCCAGCCTCTGTCTCTCATGCTGCATTCATTCTGATCCTCCGCCCTGCTGTAATACCTCTTGGAGGAGAGGTTAACAAAACAGTCTTAGACTGTGTCTCAGTATGCCTCAGCAGTCGAGGAGGTCGGCAATGCCCTTGAAGGTAGTCTCTATGTGCTTGTGTCTCTCAGACAATCTGACTTCACATTTGTGGCTGATCGTTTAGTTCTTAGCATTTATGTATTGTAGAAACTCAGCTTCTGCATAGTTGATGCTACAGCGCAGTATGATGTTAAGATATTACTTTGCTTTGGGGCAGAAGGTAGTGCCACCTCATTCCATACCAAATTGGTGGGCCTTGTTTTTTGTTTGTTTGTTTTTGTTTTCTTTTTTGTTTTTGTTTTTGTTTGATACTGGTTGAAACCACAGAGACAAGGGGAAGGCTAAGAGTTCATTCTTGATTATCCTTTTGAGTCCAAGATTCCATCCTCTAGTCTCTGTGACAGGCAATGGTGGTCACTATCCTAGAAAACCAATTTCCAATTTCCAATATAGCCAGAATCACGGGTTCTAAATTTGGCTTCTGGTCTCAACCCAATACTGCCACCAATAGTTGTCAAAACCCAGTGAGCGTTCTGTAAAATGCTAGCTAATGACAGTAGGTCTGGGTTCACAGACAGCGTCTGGCCTTCACCTTGTTTTACTCCCCATATCTCAGTCCCCAAGTGAGGATCAGGTCTCCACATGCAAAACTGACTTCCTCTAGTTGGCTCACTTTCTGTCTAAGAATCAGCCACTCTTCATCTCTGGTATTGTGTCTGAACGAGCAAACCTGTTCAGAATGTAGAATTCTTGTTCCCAAAGCACAGAGCTGATTCAGTGACCTCTGCGAATCTGTAAGTAAAGAAGGAATGCAGTCTCTGGCACAGGTTGGTTCTACCACATGGTTTGAAGTACATAGCCTTTCTCTTTCCCATTAGGAAAGGTTTAGAGTGGCTTGGCAACAGATCTGTGACTGAATAATTAATCTAAGAACTATAGCTCTATTCCACATAGGAGATTAAATGCCTGCTTTGGGTCACATCAAAGCTGGCCTCTTGTAATATCTGATCTTTGCAAAAGGTCCCATGTTGGGCCAGCATGACAATCTTTGCATGTGTTGCTCCCTCTGTTATAAAAGATGCTTTTTTGTGTGAGTGTAAATAATTTGGAGTTTTACTCACACTAATACAAGTCACTGTCTTTCAGAGTTGATGTAAAGTCAATACTACAGGGAGTTTGAGTGAGAAGAGTCCCACTGCTTTTTGGGTAGTATATCTCAAACAGGAATGGCATTTTAGCAAATAGAGTTTATCAGCCTGGCCTTCATTTCCTTGACTCTCATTGAGACTGTCTAGGTATGGGCTCTGTATTCTCCATCTGTAAAATGAAAAAATCAGAGCACCGTGCTCAACTTAGCGGATGACAGCAAGGACTGCAGGCATTGACTGAGCTGTGCACCATGCTCAACTTAGCGGATGGCCGCAAGGACTGCAAGCATTGGCTGAGCTGTGCTGCCTGCCACAGACCTTCTACATTTGTAAAGACTACATTTTGCCTACCCGAGGGAACCTGAGCAGTGCACAATCTGGGGCAGGGTGCAGGAGGTCTACAGCCAGGTTGAACTGGGCAAACAAATGGAGCTGGTTCCAGTTTACCAAGCTGGCACAGTGGTTATGTGCTGGTCAAGAGAATGTTTTTCAAATCATGGGGAACCACTGGTAAACATCCACTGGTACTTTGATGGTGGCCTTTGGAGATGGTTTAATAATTTGAAACCATTCCATGGCAGGCCCAAGGAAAGGTCTTCCTTTAGCCAACATGCAACATTAGGCAGAAGAAATAGAGCCTTTCTGGCTGATTGGCTGTGGGTGGGCCTTTTCCACATGTTTCTAATTAGGGATACAAGAAAGAGTAGATATTCTGTGGCGACTCTCCTTTCCCTCTTTGCTATGAGACAGAACAACAGTGCCTTTGTGGTGACCTTTGTAGAGCTGTTTACATTTGGTGACCTGCCTGCACACTCCCACTAGAGTGGACTCACCTCCAGGCTAACAAGGAGCAACCTGGCTATCTCTTGCTCTGGTAAGAGCCGAGGAGTCAGAATGAAAATGAAAAGGATTCTCTGTTTAGACAATTTTTTTTTAATATAGATTTATTGAGGTCTAATGCATATACCACAAAATTCATCCATTGTAAGTATACAATTGAGTGATTTTTTTAAAAGTAAATTTATGGAGCCTCGATCCAATTTTAGAACTTTAGTTGGACTGATTTCAGAAATACCAGCAATCGTAATTGGAATGGAAGCTGAGCTGAAGTGCAGAGTAAAGACTATCTAGGGAGGGGCCACCCAGGAAGTCACTTGAGACATCTAGTCTCAAGCCCAGAGTACAGAAAGTCCTAAGATTAACATTTACATATAGGAAGATTTTTCAGTGACTTTGTTTTCCAAATGACAGGACATCATTAAAAATTCTGAGCAGTTGTTTGCTGTAGGACTCTCCATACATGTCAACATCTGTTTATGTTGCTTGATTATAAAGAGGATGTACAGAAAATGAAAATTCAAGCTCTCCTCAGTGAGTTTATCTGTCACTTTAAACGTCTGATCAAGCATTTATCCATGTGTCTACTCAGGTGCTTCTCTTCTCAGGCACTGCTAGCACTCAGGGAAACAAGGTACTTACCTTCGAGAGACAATGGGCCAGTGGTGTATGTGGTCATTTCAATATGACATCATGAGTTTTGTCGTAGACTGCATGGAATTGAAAAGTCTTCTGAAAAGACTTCTTAGAGATGTTACTAAAAGAAAAAGATGACTTGGTAGCTAAAAGCACTGGCTTCTCTCGAGGAAGACCTGGGTTCAACTCCCAGCAACCATGTAAGCCCCCATCAACTGTCTGTAACTTGCGTTCCGAAGGATGCAACACCCTCTTCTGGCCTTTTCTGGAATTATATGCATATAGTATACTTACATACATGCAAGCAAAAACACTTATATATGTTTTAAAAAATAAAATTATCTAATTAATTAAAAAATAAAATAAAAGGCATTTCTTTGAGTAGGACATGACTCGTGCCAGGCTAGTAAGCTGGACTGGTTCTTCTGTTTGTCTAGTTGTGCTGGGTTGTGGTTCTGTTTGTCTTGTGTCCTGGCCCTGAAGTTCATCATTATCCTTTCAACAAGAATAGGACAGCAATGTCAACTGCTGACCTTCTAGAATACAATCTCATTCTTGAGTAACTTTAGAAAAAAGAAAAAAAGGATCTGAGAAGATAAACAAAACAACTACAAAACGTGTTTGCTTAAAAGTGCTAGGGCCCGACAGTGTGAATATTTCTAAACTTCAGATGGTGAAGAACCTAGAGTGGTTCAGAGATATTTAGAAAGTAGGGATATCTTTGGCTCCCAGCCAGAAATGGGGTGAATTCAGCTGGTTTCGATGTTACCAAGGAAGAGGGAGTTTTGTATTTGTTTGCTGGCCCAACTACTGTGTGGTCTTGTTTATGACATGGCTAACCTCTCTCTGGGATTATTGTGAATGGCCGTATCTCAGTGAGAGCTAGACACAGTGGCCAATATCATCGAACACTGCCCTTTGAGTCTCAGAGGTTGATTTCATAGTATTTAGTGGTATTGAACCTGCCAAAGAAAGTACTGCTTCATTTGGGGGAATGCAATTTTTACTTTTTATTTTTTCATAAAGAATAAGGAAGAGAGATTTTTTAGAAGAACATATCTTATCCTATTGGCCTTTCTAGACAAGCTAAAAATGTAAGGGCCAGTAATCTTAAAAATGTCATGTCTTAAATGTCAACCTACCAATAATTATTTAGATGCCATCAGAGGGGAAGTCCCCTCCCATTGTTTTTTTATCTGTACTAAGATGAAATTTTTAAAATTTTTTTAATTTAAGAAATTCCAGTGTGGGTAAGTAATTTTTTTTAAACCAAACACAAGAAAAGTCTATGAATTTAGAACTACCTTACTAAGAAATAACAGTCCTGGAAATTGTGTGGGGTTTTGTTTTGTTCTTGTGTCTTACTCTCCAATGAAACACTAATTGTGGATGGGGAGGGTAGGTGAGTGTTGTCACTCTGCATGTTAAAAAGGGCAAGTTTTTGGACACTGTCAAGATTTGTCCAATACAATCCAGGGTGCGCAGTGAAATTATAATTTTAGAGAAACCAACCACACAGAATTAGTTTAAATACATCCCAGCTCTTAGATTGGAGATGTACCTATACTAAAAAAAAATCTTTCATTGCCTGAGTTATGTTCATTTATTTATTTTATTCTAGCCAAGGTCTCATGTAACCCAAGTCAGCTTCAGACTTGCAATGCAGCCAGGTATTAAACTTACGATCCTCCTGTCTCTACCTCCCAAGTGCTGGGATTACAAGCATGAGCTACCAAGGCTAGCATTATCTGAAATATAAATTTAATTGAGCCATATATATTTATTTTTGATAAATCTGGCACCTTTTTTGTTATGGTACTTTTACAATTAGAAAATGTATATCTACCACCCAAGAAGCTTAGGAAATTTTTACAATCATTGAAAGCCACTATCAAGCTTAAGCTAAAGCAAAACATAGTAACTAAAATTGTGAACCAAGCCAGTTGTCTCGGTGACATGAATCCTCTCACCCCGACGACTTCCTGTGGCTGGCTTTAGGAGTCCATTTCTGTGGGAAAAGGCCTTCATACTATTAATTGTAGACTCTCTGGGTGGCTGAACTCAGAACTGTGGCTCCCTTTACAGTGTTCTTGACCTCCTTAGAATAGTTCTGGACCCTCCTAAATTCTTGCTTCTGTAAACTCAGCTCAGTGACGTGGGGTCCTACTAGACATGTCTCAGAGAATAATAATAGCTGTCATTTACTGCGTGATTAATATGCCAGTGTTTTACCTCCACTGTCTACACCTAACTACAGGAGTTTATATGTTAAACGGATGTAATTTCAGTTTTAGAAACAATGCAGTGAAGGACACTGGAGGTTTAGTAACTTGAGTCATTGCAAAACAGAGGCAGGATAAGGATTTCGGGCAGCTGAATGCCTCTGCTCACCACTGCACTGCTCCAGGTCCTACCCTCAGAGCCCTGCTTTCCCACTCACTCCTCAAGCCCTGGCTTGGCTTGTCCTTCCTTTCTATCCTTGTCCCTTATTGGTTAGAATTGATATAGAACTTCTCATCCAGAACTGACGCTACACAGCCTTTGTCTGCGTGTGCCACACAGTAACACGACAAACCAGAAGTCTGAGCACAATTGAAGGTTAACTTGAATGTTAAACTGAATGCTCCCTGTTGTGTGTGAAAATGCTTAAACCAAGAGAAACAAAAAGCCCAGGATCTTGATTTGAACACTGTTTAGTGTGGCTTTGTTTTGCCATCTGTGGTGGTTTGGACAGGAATGGCCTCTATAAGATCACATATTTGAATACTTGATCATCAGGGAGTGACACTATTTGACAGGGATTAGGGGGTGTGGCCTTGTTGGAGGAAGTATGTCACTAGGGGTGGGCTTTGGGGTTGCATATGCTCCGGGCAGGCCCAGTGTCTCTCCCTGCTGCCCGTGTATCCAGATGAGGAGCTCTTGGCTCTTCTGCACCATGTCTGCCTGTGTGCCACCATGCTTCCTGCCAATTAACTAAACCTCTGAAACTGCAAGCCAGCCCCAGGTAAATGATTTCCTTTGTAAGAGATGCTGTGGTCATGGTGTCTTTTCCCAGCAATAAGATATTTACTTAAAGAGCCTGGAGAGCAGTGTGCTCTCTGTGGAGCAGCATACTGTAAGTAGTTACCAGCTCCAAGATGCCCTGACCAGGAAATCACATGATTGGGTAAAAATGGTGTCTGCTCTAATTGCAGGGTGGCTATAGCTCTCAGCCAAGGCAAAGGGCCCCTCTTTGCTGCCCCAGCCACTCTGCCCTCTCAGCATTCCTCTTGGTTAAGAGTACCAAAAGATATGTACCACCAAATACCACGTTCTTTTTTAAATTAACACATCCTCTCTTGTTTACTCCCTATGTAAAATAACTAGTCTGCATGTTGGTCTTATTGTGTAAAATGTTCTACTTGGAAAATTTCATGAAGTTAGCCATTCCACCCCGTCATCTGCTGAGGCCACAAGTCGTTAAGTGTCAAACATCTCCCTGGGAGTGGTCTACCATGTATCACAATGACAGTTCTTAAACTTGTGGGTTGTGAACCCAAAGGTCTGGGGGATTTTTCTCTTCGGGTCACAGGAGTGCACAGTGCAAGCTTTCCCAGCCCTTCATGGACTCACAGCCAGTCTCTCAGCTGGCTTCCGGTGTTGTAGTGCAGCAAGACCTGCCTTCCTTGTCCACCCTCACCCTGCAGCAAGCACCTCCTTCTTTGTCTGGTGCCCCACAGTCCATCCAATTCAAAAAGAAAGTCTAACGCAAACAATGGGAAATGGAGGTAGGGATGGTGAGGCGTAAAGTTACATTGTACCCTGCTTTAGCCCTACAACCTGAAAAGAGGCAATCTCTCTCTCTTGCCAAACACTAGCCTTGGTTGCCCCCTCCCCGCTGGCTCTGCTCCAACCCTCCCCGCTGGCCCTGCTCCATGCACACTGCCTTCCTTTGCTAACCATCTGACAATGTAGCTCTGAGTTGGTCACTTTATATACTTTGTTTCCTCCATTTGAGTGCTGGAATGAGAGGGCCACCCGGGCTTTGGGGACCAGTTTAGTAAGTGGTAGTCTTAAAAGATTTCAAACGGCACAGAGAAGACACTATTGATTGGTCCTTGCTCTCCGCTCTCTGTTGCCTCTTGAGTGGCTCAGCAATGTCAGGGTTTGATCCACAGCCAGCAGGAGAAGCAGCAGCAGTGAAGACCTTTAAAGTGGTCATACTGGCTCCAAAGTGACACTGTGAGGAGCCAATGAGTTAACATTTAGCAATTTTCTAAAAACATACTTTGTATATAGTAACCACTATATTAAAAAAAATACAGAAGAAGGAGGAGAAGAAGAAGAAGAAGAAGAAGAAGAAGAAGAAGAAGAAGAAGAAGAAGAAGAAGAAGAAGAAGAAGAAGAAGAAGAAGAACAAGAAGAAGAAGAAGAACAAGAACAAGAACAAGAACAAGAACAAGAACAAGAACAAGAACAAGAACAAGAACAAGAACAAGAACAAGAACAAGAACAAGAACAAGAACAAGAACAAGAACAAGAAGAATGTTCTTCCTTTAGTCTATGCCTGAAAGAACAGCATTGAACTTCTACTTGGTTACTTATAGGTCTAAGCAAGATGCAAGTGGCCATTTGTAAGTGGCCATTTGTAAGGATTCGAATGGCATGGTGCACAATTTTGCTCAAGGATTTTGACAGTCTGTCCAGCCTTAGTGTATTTTGGTGTCATCTCTACTCCATCTTCCCTCTGACCTTTCCTTCCTTCCCCTCCACATGTGTCTATTGCTGTGGCTGCCTCTTCTTCAGTTACAGCCACCAGTATAGGCGCTCTGTCTGTCGGCGCGAGGGCCACCAGGCTTCTGTTTAAGCACAAAGCTCTCTCCCCTTTAGGTTACATGTCCTATTGAGGTATGAGGCCTACATTCCTGATCATTATGCCATTCTGCAAGCTTTGTACATGAAGTGATATAGCTCACATGCAGTGGAGTCTAGCTATATGTTTTGATTGTCTAACCTGAGCTTAAGCAGAGTGGGAAACGTTTGGTCTGGATCGATCCGAGGGGCAGCTAATAGCCAGTGTCTTGCTTCCGGGTTTCCCAGATGCACTCAGTAGAAAGGCAAAACCCTCCTGACAGTTTGTGTTGTGACAGTTCAGCCACCAGTAGAGGCCTCCGTAGGAACAGCCACTTCAAAGTTGGTGGTGTGAGGGGGTCGCTGGGATTTGTGTGTGGAGCGATGGGAGGAACATCTGCAAGCAGGAAGCAAGTTTAACCATGCATGGTTACCCAGAGTGCAGTGCCTGGACAAGCTGGTTAAAATGTACCTCGTATAACAATGTGAAGGGCTGCCCCTGGAAAGGCTACAGCTCCACGGGCCAAGCGGTCAAAGTAAGTAAGCACGGAGCTGGTGGGACCCGTGAACCTCTGTGCAAAGGTGCACTGCGGATGCAAGCAGGGAAAGCATGGTGTGAGCGTTGGTGGCTCACTGTGGCTGTCCAGAAATGTGCTCATTTATATGTAGGCTTTTCCAAATAAATAAATAAAACATGCAGGAGAAGATGCTTTTCCAGAAGCAAAATCTGCCACTGCTGCCCACCGGCACATATGTCCTCACTGCCATAAACGTACCTATGCAAACTCACGCAGCCGTGTACCCTCCCATGATGGAGATCAAGTTGGAAAACATGACTGAGTGAATTGAAAAGTATTGTGCTCTAATCCCAGCGGTTTACATCCAAACCAAAGCCTTATCCACCAGTGCATGAGGATAGCTAGGTAAAGCAGATACAAAACACATTTCTATGAAAATAGCTTGAAACTGGAGAGAGAGGTGGCACACACCTTAAATCTCAGCACTTGGGAGGCAGAGACAGGGGGAATCTTTGAATCAAGGCCAGCCTGGTCTACAGAGTGAGTTCCAGGACAGCCAGGGCTACACAGAGAAACCCTGTCTCGAAAAGCAAAAAGAAAAGTATGTGCTCGTGCTCTGGACTTTGGGGGTGCTTTTGCTGTTTGTAAGCTGGTGGCTATGACAACCTTCACCAGTGGATTGGCACATGAGGATTTCGGAAGGAAGGGGCTGGTGGAAAGACTCTTGCTTTTATAGGTCAGCCCTTAGCCGCATACAGGCAAATGCTGCTTTTCTCCAGGCGCAGCACAGTGATGTGATACATGGACCTTCTTGACTCAGAAGCCTGAGGAACCCATGGGGTTTGGGAAAGGGGGACTGGAGGGAGGGTATACAGATGAGCCTGGTGCCAGCATCAGCTAGACAGACAGCCTGAGGCAGGTGAGCTCTGTTCTTAGTGCCACCAACGACCATCCAGAGATGTAAAGTATACATGAAGCGCAAATGGCTAGATATCCAGAGATGTGAGCAGTCTTCTTTTGTTCCTTCATCCTTCAGTAAATCCTGCAGCATTTACTCTGTACCAAACACGGGCCATCGAATCCAAGATCTAGGTCTGTCAGACATGAGGCACAGAATAAACAAAAAAGTTGTCAGGGAAACCTAGCTACATCAGAGAAAGTGATGTGTAGATGCTCAACATTCTCTCAGAGTGAAGCAGGAACAATGACATCTGAATATTTGAGCTTTACCTTTAACCATGAGCTCTATATACAAAGAGAGCATGCAGAAAGAGCCCAGAGGTCCTGTTGACCAGAGGAGTCCATTGTGAGTCCTTAGAAGCTACACAGGCAGCCAAAACATCAGGGGAGAAGCTGAGAAAGAACTGGCCCAGGTATGTCCAGTCACTAGTGTCACCTGGAGTTCACTGAGTTCTGGAGAATGAAAATTATCGTCATGCTTACTGACTTGTATCCAACATCCCAGTACATATGTGTGATATACTTACAGTACAGTTTTGGTAGTTCTCAAATAACACCTGGTTTTCTATTGTAAAGTCCACTGAAGTGATGTGACGATGGATCATTCAAGCCCAGGAAGACTTAGCAAATCCTGTGACTCCCAGCATACACACACATCTGGGCTGTCACTTGATGAGGCTTCCAGATGTCATCTTGTTTATCCCTGTTATCATGGATACCACAGAGTCTTATAGTCAATTTCAGGGTAGCTTGTCTCTCTCAAAATCCTATGCTTCTTGCCACATTCATCTCTTTGTCTCTAATACCTGCCACAGAGTCCAACACACAGTTCCAGAATGGGGACTGGTCCTTTTGATATGGGCTAGCCTCTTAGAGACCTAAGCTGACACTGGACTAGATGGTTCCTGCTCTGGTTGTCAAGCCTGCATCTTCTGATTGCATGAAAGACTATAACATACACCTTCATATCATGTAATGAAATATTTAAGAGGGAGACTTTAATCTCATACTGTAGATTCATGATGACTATATCTCTTTTTCACTAATTGCTTCACTTTTTCATTTCTCCCCATTAATTTTTTTTATCACTGTATTTCTGTTCAAGTTTGGTTTTCTTGTAGATTATAAACTTCTCAGCTGCCTTTGGCCTGTCTGTTTATACTTGATCTTAGTAGGCCTGATGCTCCACCACAGTTGTCTCTCACTCTTGCAGATGGTCTTATTGATGTGAGTGAAGCGCCCTCTGTTCCTGTGACTTTTCTAGGGAAAACTGTTTATGATGTGATGGATCTCTCGGGGCAGCTAACATAGTACCTGATCTGCCACTCAGTGTTCAACAAGTGCATCCAATAAAGGACTGTGCAAGTAGTGGGTTGTTAGTGGCAGCAGAAAACCAGGTACAAGATCAAGCATTTGGTCAGGGCTGCAGAGCTCAAAATCAAGGCTACTAAAGCGTCTGGCATACTTCTAAAGTATACATGAAGCACAGATGAGTTGTGTGCTTAGGCAGTTGCTGTTTCCCATTCTTAGGGAGTCTGGGCTGCAATGCATCATTTCAGATTCCCTTTCGAGTACTTTATGTTCTGCCCTTTTCTACATCAGAACTGTCTGCTCCGGATGACATAGAACATCTCAGCTATTTTTTTAACCTGTAGTCCTTGAGCTGTGTTTATCTTTTGATGTGGAGAAGGTACATAGCTTTCATCAGAATGTCAAAGGGGAAGTCCACATTCCAAAAATAGGTCAAAACCCACCGCAGAGACATCACTGGTGTTCTGTTAAGAGGAGTGAAGCTGGCCATGGTAGTGCAACCTTATCACCCCAGCACTCAAAAGACGGGAAGATGGGGTCAGCCAGAGATGTCTAGCAAGTTTGAAGCCGGTCTGGGCCATGTAAGGAGACCTTGCCTCAAATTAAATGAATAAATAAGATAAGAATAAAAGGCAAGGGTGGTGGAGAAGCTGGGAACACAGCAGACAGACATGCACAGCTGGAGTTCACAACCACAGCTTCACATAGCACTTTTACTATCTCGTGGACCTCAGACTTCAATGCCATAACTCACGTCAGCAGGTGTTTTCACAGAGCTCACTAAGGGGACTAGGTGAGCAAGAGCAAGGTTCCTTCCTTTACAAGTTCTCCCTGGGGTATTGCTCTTCCTCATCTTCGTTACATAGTAACCGGGTACTTAGTGTTGGTTAACTGATCCTACCCAGCGCTCAGTACTGTCCTGGGCAGCATTAGCAAGTACTGCTTGCACCACCACTGGTGAAAAGAATGGGTAGCAAGTTTTGAGGACAGGCAGGAATTGGAGGGGAGGAGAGGGGGAAGCTGGCATGGACTACTGTGATGAGAGGCAAGCATCCCAGGTCCCAGGCTTCTGCATCTCTGTGGGTAGAAGGTCTTTTTGAGCAGAGTCTTCCTTGCGGCTGGGGTTGGCCTGCATTCAGTTCCAATAAAAAAGAGTAATAGATGTCAGGACTAGACAGAAGAAGAGGTACAGGTTGCCACTAGAACATTTTCTATAGCATAATGACTCTTCAACTAAATGTTCTTACTATTATCCTATCAGCTAGAATGTTACCAGGAAAGAGATGGGGTAAGCTAATTGGTTCAGGAGACTTGTGTAATCAAGGGAGTTCATTCAAGGACTGGGTAGCTATGAAGAAACGTCTAGAACTGTACAGTGTTTTAGGGGTATTTACAAGTGATCTCCATCAGCACCCCTGGTTGAGGGTGTCCTCCTTCCTGTCTCCTGCTAATGTTCTCCAGGGGCCGTGCCCAGGAGAGTCCATTAAGGTGATCCACAGAACGCAAAGACAGAGGTGGGGTGGAGGAGGAACCAGAGTAGAACTGGAGGGACACACAGGCCATGTCTGATGGGTTTGCTTTTATTCCTGATTCTAGAGGTAAATATGTGTGCTTCCATTTTAACCTGTCAGGAAAGCTACAATTTTAAATAGCTCTGCTGTAGCTGTTACACTATCAATTTGATGATCTCAGATATCTTGCTGTCTGACTTGTTTTGTTTTGTTTTCTAGAGAAAATTATGTATAAACTAACCTCTTTTCCTCCTAAGCAAACAAACAATAAAAATATTTTTCTTTGGAAACATTGCTTCTTGCAAAGGGCCTCACTCCACTTCCCTCTGTGTGTTCTCTGCTTTCTCCCCTGTGTTTAGACTCAGAGCATATTTATTACCTTTGGAGACATCCAGCAATGTCCTGTGGGGATCCGACTAAAGTCCCTGGTTCTCTTTTGTGTTCAATACTAAAGGTCATACTGCCCAGTAGGGTTATTTTTTATTATTTACAGATATTTTTTATAATTAATCTAAGACTACATACTTCCTAATGCTTTTTTTTTTGTTTTGTTTTGTTTTTTTGTTTTTTTGTTTTTTTGTTTTTCGAGACAGGGTTTCTCTGTGTAGCCCTGGTTGTCCTGGAACTCACTTTGTAGACCAGGCTGGCCTCGAACTCAGAAATCTGCCTGCCTCTGCCTCCCAAGTGTTGTGATTAAAGGTATGTGCCACCACTGCCCGGCCATAAGTTTTTAATATAGTTCCTCATGACATGGTGACCTCCAATCATAAAATTATTTTGTTGCTACTTAGTAATTGTAATTTCACTACTATTATGAATCATAAAGTAAATATCTATGTTTTCTGCTGATTTGGGGGGGGGAACACTACTTTTGGGTTGAGAACCACTATTCTACATGGAACCAAAGGTAAAGAGACTGCAGTTATTTCACTTTCTAAGTACTACAGTTGCTAAGTACTACAAGTACAAATCTTGAAAGTATTATTAAACAGAGTAGAATAATCATTATTTAAACATCAGCTTATAGTTGCAAAAGTATATATGCACTGTAAAAGGTACAATGAAGTAAAATCTAAAAGCCAACCAATGTGCCTTAATAAACACACTTATGGCACATTTGACACGTTTTTATTAGCTTTATGATAGGATTTTTATTCTAATT
This sequence comes from Mus pahari, assembly GCF_900095145.1. NCBI lineage: Eukaryota > Metazoa > Chordata > Mammalia > Rodentia > Muridae > Mus > Mus pahari. The sequence continues at coordinate 74,892,668 of NC_034596.1, forward strand.
ATTTCCTTTCTCACATTTCTTTTATTACTAGTATTTGGCAAGAAGTCTCTTGAATGACTTTCAAAAGGTAATGTTTTTTTGTCTTCAGTCTAGACATACAATGTGTCTGCTAGCTGCCTAGAGCCTCATAGGCACTTACTTCCCTATGATGTATGTCCCTTCTTCCCTCCAATGGACACCATGGACATTAGTCCAGTCTTGGTCTGTGGCCACCCTGCAGAAGTTTGCTCAGAACATTACTGATTCAGGCAACAGTATAACCTCCTTCATAATGCTACAAAAGTCTGTCTCTCTTAATTCTTAGGTTTCCCTCCCTGATTAAGGGAATTTTAATCTTCTCAGACTATTCTCTGCATCCAATGTCCTACATAACCCAACGTTTTCTCCTGTGTACTTCTGGATGGTGCTATCATTAGCCAGAAGAGTTAGAGGTCCACTGCTAATACTGAGCAGTGGTTGGGCTCATTCTTTTGCTGGTCATCCTATACCATGGACTCTTATACAGTCATAGGACACTAAGGGTGTGCTGTAGGCTGGCTCTGGACCTAGACCAACTGGTCAGGGTTTCTGGTGTTTGGCTTTGGAATGAATGTATGACCCAAGCTGAGAACATGAGACTTTATTATAAGAATTTAGTCAGAACCACCAGGAAGAAGGACCCTTCAGTCTACCAGTATACCAACCTGGTGGAATACAGTGTGTAGCCATACTTTGGAAGAGCCTTCCTGAGAACATTAGCATACTGCAGAGGTTTAAGGTAGAGGAGGGTTCCCACATTTATCTGTCTCACTCAGATGCTTGGTGGTAAGGCCCGTTAGGTCTGTCCCTAACCCTACTGTTGCTTTGCCTACCTGAGTATAACCCAGATTCATATCTGAGAATTCAACACTTTCTGAATTCATAGTCCCACCAACACCATAAGCCTCTGTACTAAGGCCATTGTGTTACTTGTTGATTGCTCTGACATTTCTGAACAAAACAATGGTAAGGGGCTTATTTAGCTGCTTGACTCATCGTTGCAGAGATTTTAGTCTGTAATCTTTGGTTCTGTTGATTCTGGGCCCATAGCAAGACAGATCATCATGAGAGTAGGAGCAAGAGACAGAGGCCTCCCAGCTCAGGGCCAACAGAGAGCCACCTAGAACAAGATGTAGCCTCTAAGGACATACCCTGGCAGTCTGCTTTCTGTGCCTAGTCTTTATCTCCTAAGATTCTCGAAACCTCCCAGCATAGCACAGCCAGCTAGGAGCTAAGCTTTTAATAATGAGCTCTTGTGCTCTGGTTTGGATTTTGGGTTTTGCTATTTTTGTTGTTGTTTGTTTGTTTTGCTTTTTGGTTTTGTTTTGGGGTTGGGGGGGTTGTTTAGTTTGTTTTGCAGGGACACTTTACACTCAAACCATAACAGTCAGTTTGAACTGGGAATTCCAGAAAGCTGCAGAGAGCACTCTTCTTTTTCTTCAGTCTCAGAGAGCACAATGGCATACACATGGAAGGCAGGAATTCCAAGAACAAGCTTAGGCCTACTAACACAATATGTCACTGACCGTGTGGAGCATCTGCAATCAAATGTAGTCTCCCACCGTATTGGGGGAGGAATCCAGGAGGACCCACCCAAAACTCCACAAATACCAAAGACCTCTTGCATAAAATGGTGCAGTATTTGCATACAACCTAGGTACTTCCTCTTGCACATTTTCAATCATCTCTAGATTACTTATAAAGACCTAATAGGATGCAAATGATGTGCAAATAGTTGTTCTACTGTATTGATTAAGGGATAATGGCAAGAAAAAGGTCTGGATGCATTCAGTACAGATGTTTCCCCCCCCCCCCAAGTATTTTCAGTCCACAGTTGGTTGAATCCATAGATGCAAAACCAGCCCATATGGAGAACCAACTGGCATTAAAACCCTGGGAGTCCAGATTTTACTTTCTATAAAACATTCTAACGGAGTTAAATATTTTTTAATTTTAAATAAGCTAATGTTGAAAATGTTCTTATAAAAGAAATTCTAAGGATCAATTATGCTTTTTTTTTTTTCAAAGCAACACTTTAAAATCAAATTCTTGTAAAGAAAAAGATGTCCAGATGTTTTCTGCTTTTACTGAGTATGAAGGGCTGATACTGGGTTGTAAATTAAATTAATTAATTAATTAATTAATTAAAAAAAAGAAATGGGAAGAGAGAGAGAGAGAGAGAGAGAGAGAGAGAGAGAGCTGAAGACATTTCCTTTTGGTGAAAGAGCATTTTCAGGGAGATAAGATTCTTAAACCAGGTGAGAACTTACACTTTGAGGTTCCTCTCCCCAGAGACTCTTGGTCAGCAGAAGAATGTTGTTCTTTCAGAAGAGGATCCAACTGAGATGAGGGAGCACTGGCTGGTCTGCTAGGGATGCACCTCTACCTGGAGTGACTCCCAGTGCTCTCTTGGGAAGAGGCAGATGCTGTGTGAACAAACAGAAAATTGGGGGTGGGGGGGGAATGCTATGAAAAAAAAGGTCTGTATGCATTCAGTACAGATGTTTGATTTTAAACGGGATGAGGGGCTTTTTGTTTTGTATTCTTTCAGTTTAGCGTCTGGGCAGCATTCAAGTGGGGAAAGCCAGGGACTAGCTGAGCCATAGTGGCAAAGTTCTGGCATTGCTTAAGTAAATGGGTTCCATATTGAGTTGAGGGCATCTAATGTCATCTCTAAGAGGGAGCAGCCATATTTCTTTCTGTGACTTAGTCTGTCCTGGGCTCCAGACACTCGGGGAAAAGAAAGAGTTCAGTTACAGGATTCATTCTTATTTTCTATATGGGAAAGTTTACAGAATAAAAGCTTTGCCATTATTATTATTGCTTGGCTGGATCTAAACTTACTTAAAATCTAAAGTTAAAAAACTATTTGAGACTGTATGTTGCTGCACACTGTTGTATACTAGTCAACCATTTCATTAAGTTCTAGCATGCAGCACTCAGCATGCTTTGTAGTGGTAGCAGCTTCCCTCGCTGTAGCACTTCATGAGTCCACATAACCATCAGTTAGCTACACAACAGCATTCTTCTACTTCCTGGGCCAGGAGCGACCCCTACCAGCAGTCATCCCCCCCACCCCCCCCACCCCCGTTGTGGAGCCACATCTGCACTTGAAAGTATCTAGGAGGATTGTTGACCCCTAGAGGACTATACGGAGCTCCTCATCAGTTATTCTGAATAGGTTCCTGTGATGGGGGCCATGCTATCTGGGTTTGTAATTTCCAAGTCACAGGGAATAACTGGAAAGAGAAAAGAATATCAATTTTGTAAATTTGTTTTGAGGGAGAGTTTGTTGCAGATGGTGATTTTGATGGGAAAGGACTTTACAGTGCCCCATTCATTCCTACTTTCCAGTTGAGCTAAGAAAAAAAAAATGAACTTCAAAACAAAAGCAAACACACAAAACCCTCCTACACAAAAAGCCTGAGCAAAATGCTTCTTGCAACACACTTACCTTTAAAAACATGTTGGGAACCAAGAAGCCAGTTTCTAAATGTATTTCTATACTTGTCCTCTGAATCCCGTCTTGCTGAAAACTTCAAGATATCAAATTCTCTTCCATAATTTCCTTTCAACAGAACCTACCATATTACCTACCTATCCCCCAAGCATAAATGGCTAAAACAGCTGCCTCTTTCATTCTGGTATATACATACAAACACAAATGAGATACACCCCGTCCATGTATAATATAAATTTCTGCATACATAAACACACTTTAGTCATTTATTTTTTAGTCATTAATCAAAATACAGTTCATTTTAAGAGTGCAGTCTTGACATGAGATCATTAGTTCAGGGAAAGCTAAGGAGACTGAACTACTTTGGATAATATCGTTTTCTTGCAAACTGCCTATGTGCGGCACAAATCTTCTCCACTGAGAACCCTGGGGACAGCACCAAGGAGCAGCCTCTGTATCCACATGTTAAAAGAGCTAAGTTCTCCTGGTCAAGGAGCTTACACCATAGATTGAGGATAAGATGTGGTGTCATTGCGTTTGTAAGTTGAGGTTCTCCCTAGTTAGCCCTGGCGTAGAGAAACCAACGATACGCTTTATCCCTCAGAACTGAAATATGGAGAGTCGGGAGAATAAACCTAAGGGTCTTTTGCTTGCTCCAGTTTAGCTTTCTTTCATTTTAACATTTTGTAAGCTGAGGAGAAAGATTTCTAAGTCATTTCGCCTATTTCTAAACTCCTCCTTGAAGGATCAAGAGCACCTGGATTATATCACCTTCTTCCATGAGTGATTGTGAATGGCTGGTCCAGGGCTCTCCTTCCTATGCCCAAGGAACAAGCTTCAAGTAGCAGACTGACCAGGATGGTGGTTAGGCAAATGAAGGGTGGCCAGGAGCCTGCCCACCCAGAAAGGCAGGCAGTTAGCAGGCTCCTCCACAGGATAGCTGCCCTTGCCCTTCTGCTTTCACTGGAAGACTCTGCCTAGAAGCCAGCCACTGAACAAACGTGTCCAGCAAATGGTAGCTGTTATCATTACATCATCTGTAGAGCCATTGAGGAAGCCAAAGACTTAATAATATCCCTTCCATCTATTGCCTTAAATCATGTACTTACCTCTCAAGACTGCCAGTAATGTGGTTGTATTGGACTTGTATGAGTCTGTTTTACAGTCAAGAAATGTAAGATCATGTGTCTTCCCAAGAACAATGTTCTGAATGCACCCCAGTGACTACAGTTCTTATTATAGTTCATTCCACGCTTAATCAGCCTTTGGAACATACAGGGCTATACATGACAAGTAAGTTGGCCAAAGAAGTAGAGGACCCAGTCCTTGGTCTGTCTGTCCAAAATCCAGACTTCTGTCATTATGGACTCTGAATGCAAGTTATGTAGGTTCTGAAGGAAGGTGGTACCCCAGCCTCTACAGTTGTTTTCATGGAAATGCCTTGAGCCTTAATATAAGGTGATGCAGAGCACAGCTCTAGCCAAATTCCCTCTGTTCTCTGCGTGAGGCCTCTTAGTCCTCAGTCACCTTTGCTTTCCCTGGGACAACTCTGAAACCAAACTGTTACTTCTGACAAGTCTTTCAGACGCCAGCCGTGCACTGGGAAGAATTCATTCCCATGGCCTACAAGGACGCTACCCATATCATTATTTGTTTCTGAATCATAAACAAACAATATAATTCTTAAATACTGAAGTTATGAGTTAGTGAAATCACTCAGTAGGTAAAGGCATTTGCCACTAAGCCACCTGAATTCTATCCCTGAGACCCATGTGGTAGAAAAAGAAAATTGACTCCCACAAGTTTTCCTCTGACCTTCAATACCCATGTCCTGGTACGTGGGTGCATAGTGTACACACACACAAGAATTAAATAAATGTAATAATTTTTTTGAAAAAATCAAATTTCCTTTATTCAGTTGTTTAAAATGTTTTGCTTTTGTTTTGAACAAACATTCTAGTAATTTTTCTCATCTGCTTCAAAAATGATGTTCTAGCCCTACAGTAAATTCCTTTGTTAAAGTAATAAGAGGGTGATTTCACTGCAGTTTACTTACTAATTTATTCCACAGTTTGGGTGTTAATCTTGCTGTCAGATGAATGCAATCAGATTTTGGACTGGATTTCTTCCTGTATGTGGAGGGGGGTGGATTTTTATAGCACATTCTCCTGTAATTGCCTTTTGCACACACACCCAATGTCTCATTTTCAAGTGGGCCCAGCCAAACCCATCACAGCCTATAATTAACAACTAAATAATAATTTTTAAGATCTGATGCCATGCACAAAAGTTATTTGAGTTGAAATCTCAGTTTATTTCCTTTTTCTTTTATTCTATGACAAGATCTCACTTTGTAGCATATTAGAACTCAACTATCCCCCTGCCTCAGCTTCCCGAGTGCTATGATTGCAGGTATGCCCTAGCACCCCCAGAGTGATAGCTTATTGGTATGTAAGCAAGACAGTTATTTCAGCTCTTTGGATGCCTAAGTCTTTCTTAAGGTGGATGGCTAAGGTGGCCTGCTGTGGTCAGTGTGAAAGTAGATGCTGAGATGAACCAGCCCTCAGCTGATGGCAGAGATGAACCCTGTTTGCCATTGTTGCTTGTGGTGACTGGTGTTAGTCATCAACTTGACAGAGTCCTGGGCCTCTGGGGCTCATCTATGGAGGATCAGCTTAATTAGGACAGTTGATGTGAGAAGGCCAGTCTCAGCTGTGGACAGTCCTATTCTCTAGGCAGGGAATCCGGAATTGGTAAGTTCCAGGTGGAGTACTAGACTTCCCAGCTAGCCAACCCCAGAGACCCTTCTGCCTGTGCTGCCTCGGCACCAGGATTACAGATGCGCGATACCATGCCTGGCTTTTTCTGTGAGCTCTGGGTATTGAACTCAGCTCCTTATGCTTGCACTTGACTGACAGTCATCTCTCCAGATCTCCTTTTTTTGATGCCTATAATGCATTATTATGTTCACTCTGTGCCATCTGTCATAACCCATACAATACAACATAGCCCAAAGTTCAAAGGCAAGTTATTCCTCCTGTTTATTTGAAGATCTGGACCCCTGACTCTCATCCCCACCTGCCCTCTCTCCCTGCCTCAGTACAGATAACCTCCATTCCACTCTCAGCCTCTAAGCTCCACACATGAATGTGAACATGCCAAAACTGTTTCTCTGTGCTTGGCCTGTTTAACAGGCTATTTGCCGGCTCTGTACATTTTGTTACAAAGACGAATTCCCTTGTTTCTTTTTTTAAAAACTTCAAACCCAATTGAACTGTACTCTCTGCATCTTAGTCTATAACTTGCACGTTTCAAATCCCATTAAATCTCTCTCTCCAAAGAGGTAAAGGACAATAAGGGGAAATTATGAAACAATATCCAGTTGATAAACAGCAGTCTCGTATTTTTGAGATACATTTGATATTAGAGATCTAATTCAATAGTTCGTCAAGCCTCAAGAAAGGGGTTTTGCAAAGATTCTGCATTTGTCTTTGGGTATGTTTGGAGAATAAAGCAGAATCTAAAAACATTAGCATTCTGTTTATTTTTCATTTATACCTCTTTCCAAAACATACTTACAGTGGCTTCAGCATTGACATGGTAATCTCACACGTGACATTTAGAAACCACAGAGACAGAAAACCTCTCCCTTGTTACACTGAAGCACAGCTTCATTTAATATGACTTCCTAACCTAAATATAGTCAGGAAGGCACTGTCTTTTTTTAAAAGTTTTGTGTTGTTTTAAAACAAAAAAGCCTATTCTATTCCTGTGCATGGCAACTCAACCCAAGAGCTACCCAGTCACTAAGCCAGAAGCCTAGAAATCAGCTTAACTGTTCTCTTCTGTAGCCCAGCCCTGTCTACTCCCCTAGGCTTCCTTCTTTGGTACCCTCCTGCCCTGCCCTTTGTCCAGACTCATGCCCTGAGCATCTCTCACCTGACTGGTTTGACTGTTCCTCTCTGGAGAAGCTCCTACTCCCTTGCTCCAGGACCAAGTGTCCATTCTGACCTAATGCTGTGATATCCATCCTTCCCTTGGTGTCCTTTAGTTGTCTCTGGGATTTAGTTGAAACTCTTGAGCATGCTCACTGGACCCCAAGGATCTGTCCGCAGCTGAGCTGCATCTCTCTGAATGACCTCTCCTTTGCCTTGTTTCTCCATCACCTTCCTCCAAACACTGAGTCAGTTTGTATTCCTCAGAGTGGCTCCTATGAGCCACCTGCTTGTAATTTACCTTTTCCTACCTGGCCTAGTCCTCTTGCCCCAAAGCAGACACTGTGTTCAAGACTCGGTGACACCTCCTGGACAAAGCTGTTTTCACAACCCACCCCCTGAAGATCAGACACGCTCTTTCTATGTGTTTCCCTGTTTGGGGCCCATAAACTGTTACAGTCTTTTCTCTTCACTGGAGTGCATGAGCATAGGAACAAAGATCACACTATGTGGTTTCTGTTGTCCTTAGCTTATAGCATTTCACCTGACACATTTACAATATTCTATACATGTTCACAAAGCCCTTGTTTATATGCATGGATGAATAATTTAGTACTTTTTCTTAGGGACATTCTTTCTACTCCCGAGGAACTGGATCAGCTCTTCCCATACAGTGACTGGAGGTCCTGAGTGTTGCAGAGATCTGGCTGTGAAAAGCATGCTTATGAACAGTGGCAGGCTCTCAGCTATTGACATGACCGTCAACTCCTTCTAGGGTACAGAACAGTTTCTTCTTCCTTCTTTGGTCTTCACTGTAATACACAGAAAGACTACATAGGCATCCAGGCCTGAGGATATCTGTGGATTGAGAAGGGACTTCAAAACTTGAGGAAACCTCATCCTTGTTGTTTCTCTGAACTGTGTTCCTTCCTTTCCGGAGAGTGGGTGAGATAAATGAATCACTCAGTGTTCAATACAGGCTCTGAAAATTGACAGGGCAAGGCAGAAGGAGGAATGCTGTTAAAACCAGCAAGTACCGAGTGACCATTGCAGACCCACACTCTGGGAGGCAGAGTGAAAAGACAGCGAAGACCTTCCTGAAACACAAGCCATAGCTATTACTGTTGCTGTATCTCATACACCTCCTGTGACCGGTTCTGATGATACAGTTATTTAAACGTATAAAATACATTATAAAGCTCGGGAAATTATCTTAAAGCCTGCTACAGTAGCAAGTAACGGTTGAAAAATGAAGACATATTTCAGAGTTAAGTAGGGCAATGGCCTAAGTCAGAGATTGCAACTGGTGCCTGCTGGGACCAGGATCGCAAGATTTTCAAGCTCAGGAAATTGTTAATAAAAATCAAAAATTTCTCACTTGCGGTTCTTTGTGATCATGGGTGTAAATAGGTCACGCATGACTCGATGGCCTGTGGGAAAACCTACAAAGGTTCCGTATGTGTGGATGATTCTGGATAAACCCAAGGACTGTTTTACTGGCCATGCTACCCCTAATGCATAAGCACACGGGTAAGCAAAACTAGGAACTGAAGAATGCCTCTGTCTCACAGTAGAGATCTGAGAGGTCAAGAAACCTTTCTGTAAAGGTCCCGATAAATACTGGAGACTGTGCACATCAGATGGTCTTTGAAGCGGTTCCTCTCTCCTGCCATTATAGCCTGCCACGGACTGTGAACAGTTAAGCATGGCTGTGTTTCTGTGAAATATAAAGGCTGGGAACTTGAATCTCATATAGTCCCCACATGTCACAAATATGTTTCTATTGTCCTTGTTCAAATTTAAAAAAAAAAAATCACTAAAATGATTCTTAGCTGGTGGGCCATATAAAAACAGGAGGCAAGCCTTGGCACGTAGATCACATGGACACTGGATAGTTGCCATTGTAAAGCCTTGATTCTAGTCTGTTTAAAGCTAGCCAGTCCCCACCTCCACCCCAAGACCTCTGCCCCCGCCCAAATGAGCTAGGCTGTTTTGTCCTGTGTGGAAGCTAAAGGAATTCTCTTTTCTCTCTGTTTTCCCATTCTGAAGAAGCTGCTTGATACCCTGCATGAATGTAGAAAAGCCAAATGGTTCACCTTGTGTTTTCCAAACCCTCAGAGACTAGTCTACATTTCAGACAGCCTGGGCGATGAGTGAGCCCCGTGCTTCCCACAAGGAACCCTATCCCTTAAGCATCTGTGGCCCAGTCAAATTTATGCATGGAAAGGCTAAGTGAAATCTATTAATATCCTAGCTAGAAAGAAAACTATAAAATTACACATATATGCAAGCGTGTGTGTATTCCACAGTTCAAAGTGTAGTCAGCAGAAAAAGCTTGCACACTGTTGCGTGGGGAGGAAACCGGTGTCTTTGAAATAAAATACCCTGCCATTGGCATATCCAGGCTTGAAGCCTGGCTGCAGCTTTTAGCTTCCACCACATGTTTACATTGGAAATCTCTCTGTGCACATATAGAGTTTGTTCTCTTATGAAATCATGTCTCTAGGGAAGGATAATTTAAAGCCATTTCCGTTTGTTATGTCTGAGCTGAACTAGACTATTAGGGCTTGTTAACGCTGGATAAACTTGAGCCCTATAACTGCCTTCATCTGCAGATTATAGAATCTGTCCAACAAATTGCATTCTGATGTTCTCAGAATAGATGGCTGAGCAAGCAGGGTTCTCTTTAATTCATATTCCATCACCACAACTGTCTTAGGAATCATGATTCTGACCTTCATGCTCACTTGGTGTAGCAGAGATGGCCGAATGCAGCGGTAACGGAGACCCTAAACTCCATCTGCATCTGCACACTTCTAAGGCAGAGCAGGCAACGGCTGGCAGCCGAAAACTGCTGGCAAAGCATCTTTCTTCAGCGTGTCTCCCTTCCCCCAAGTCTTAGCATAAATCAATGTTAGGTCCACTGAAATAGCGTGTGTGGTCTGCACTTAGAAATTTCATTTGAAAATTATATTGTGGCAACCATGAGACAGAGGGATAAACTACAATAAGTTTCTCTCAGCTAGTGTTTAAGTGAACAGAGCAAAGTGAAGATAGACAGTTGCCCTGATTTAGTAAAGGGGAGGTGGCGGCTGCCCCAGTATAGTCGACTCCCTCCACTCCCATCCATCAAACCCACTGAGCACGTTCGCTGTGTCGCTTACCCTGAAGGCTACAGCTTATTACTGCTCTCTGCTTCACATACCAAGAAGATCCAGAATAGAAACTGCATCAGTCTGGCTTCGTTTACAGAAGCACCTACCAGAAGATCTGGCACGGCTTCAGGGAAGTCATGGGTGGGATGGCATAGCAGTGGTATTCCCAAGCAGTGTATTGCCCTTCAGCTCTAGAAAAGGATTCCTACCCCATAGCTCTGCTAAATTCAGTTTTACAATTACTGAGGGAAGGCGCTGTCTTAGGCCTTCCTTCAGGTTGGTGTTCTAGCTGGCAATGGGGTATGGAGATGGATTGGACCTTGCTGAAGGGCAACTGTGTGGTTTAAGCCACCCTGATCTAAGCCAGACCCAAAGGATATCAGAAAGGGAGGAGAGACATGAAGTAGTGGCATTTGGAATGGGAATAGCATTTTAACTTATGAGGGAAAGAATCTGCTACACTCAGGGGACAAAAGCACAAACAGTAGAAACTACAGCTCCTCTTCCTCCTTCCTCCTTAGGTCTTCTCTTGATCAGTTCATGAGTGTCTGAGGTGAACCAGACAGACGTGGTCTCTACCTACACAAAGCATATATAGTCTGAAGGAGGAATAAACATGAGTCAAAGACCCCTTGTCTCTGCCTCAAAGGCCACACTGAGGGAGCTGAGCTCTGCAAGAAAGTCAGACACACTTTACAGGCCTTGGCTAAGGAAGGGAGTAGCCACTGGTGAGAGCATTTCATGGAGGAAAGTTGTCAAGTATACCATGTGTAAGAGGCTGTAAGAAAGTGATGACATGTAGCCTGCACACATGGACCGGAGTCAGGGGGCAGCCTACAATGGAGTTTTCTCCTCCCTCAAAAGCAAATGAAAACTGTTGACCTGCTTCAAGCAACAAAAGAGATTAAGAGATGAGATTTTCTTGTTGGAAAGACACTGTTGTGGTATAGAGAAGGGATTAGACAAGTAAATGAGGGAGTGCCCCCGGGAATCAGATGTGATTGTCCAGGTGAGTGATACTGTTTGCACCGAGGTGATGCAGGTGACATTAAAGAGACAGTAGTCATGGGCTTGTATTGTGTCTCAGCTGTAGAGCATTTGCCTAGGATATTCAGGGCCCTTTGTTCTAGACTGGGGGATGGGAGGACTGAGGAGAAGTTCAGGAAGTGAATTCATAGGCTGATTATTACCTTGGCCTCGGAGATGTCTGTAGTACCTTGGGGATGGTATAGTGAAGAGGGTAAAGAGGTCTGGGCATTTGAGAGTCATTTCTCTGCAGGGGACTACTCATCCATGGGAACAGATAAGTAAATAGTAACTGGACACCTGACAGAATTAGTTAATGGAGGAGCCCCAGGTCTCTGGAGCCTGCACTTAAATAGTATATAAATACTATATAACCCTCCTGTGAGGATAATACAGTGTGTGTGTGTGTGTGTGTGTGTAAATGCACACACACGCGTGCACATGCCTGCATGCACACGTTCCTCTCCTATCACCACTTCTACAAAACAAACAAAATAAATAAAGCTAAAGCAGTACAGAGCTTTCCTAACCATGAGATTACAGAAAACAATATTAGGAACATGAACTATATCATAATCTCAAAAGGTAAAAAAAAAGGAGCAATGGTTCTTACCGCTTATGGTGTTACACGTGGATGATGTCCTATTATAAGAATTTTACATATCACTTAAGTCTGAGTCCAGCCTGGCCTGCATAGAAAGCTCCTGCTTTAAATAAAATAGAAAAAGAAGAGGCTAGCTCACCACGTATGCTTCTGGCTCTTAAACAAGGATTCTGGAAAAATGAACTCTTTTATTTTATTTTATTTTTTTAAAGAGGTAAGTAATTACATGTAAAGATGTAAGTAATTTTATCATATGTAAGTACACTGTAGCTGTCTTCCGACACTCCAGAAGAGGGCGTCAGATCTTGTTACGGATGGTTGTGAGCCACCACGTGGTTACTGGGATTTTAACTCAGGACCTTCAGAAGAGCAGTCGGTGCTCTTAGCCACGGAGCCATCTCTCCAGCCCCTAAAATGAATTCTTGTGACTAAGATGGGGCCACGGTGGGCTCAGTGAAGAGCTTATTGTCTGTGTTTTCCCTCCCTCCTGCCTTTTCAGGCATCCCTGCTTCTGTCCTTTCTTCCCTCTCCCTTCTCCCTTGTCCTCTATCTCCTGTCTTTGTCTCTTATTCTCTGCCCTTTGTCCCTCTGGGGCAAATAAATCTCCTTTGTGCTGAGAACTTGGTCTTCGGGATCCTTAGCCAATACCAATGTCTTACACAGAAGACCTAGGTCAGACCCATGTAGACTCTCTTGTTGGCAGTTCCATCTTTGTGAACACCTACGAACCCTTTTTAGTTGATTCTGTAGGTTTTCTTGTGGTGTCCTTGACCCCTCTAGCTCTAATACCACCACCACCCCCCATCTTCTGTAGGATTCCCCAAGCCCCGCCTAATGTTGGGTGTGGGTTTCTGCATCTGTTTCCATCAGTTGCTGGCTGAAGTCTCTCTGATGACAAGTGGGCAAATGTGATTTTTATATTCCTGAATTAGTTACGTTTCTCATTGCTATGACAAAGTATCTGACCAAAATCAACTTAAGAGAGGAAGAAATTATTTGGGGCTTTTCATTAGGGGTCCAATCATAAAACAAAACTCATGGCAGTAGGATGACTCACAACTGTGTCAGCAGGAGCATCAGACTACTTGCTCATGTCTCGGTGGGCCAGGAAGCAGACAGAAAGAGACCAGGGTCGGAAGTGGGGCTCACCATAACTCCCAGTGACCGACTTCCTCCAGCAAAGACTGACATCCTAAAGGTTCCATAACTTACAAAAGCAGCATCCCCATCAGGGACCAAGTGCTCAAAGACAAAATAAGTCCTTAAGGGGGTTTCACATCCAAACCATAACTTTTCACCTCTGGCCCCATAGACTCATGGCTATCTATCTATCTCATAATGCAGAATGGATTCCGTCTAACCATAAAGATCTCCCAACAGCAGCAACACTATTTAAATGTGCGAAGTCTCTTCTGAGACTTGAGACCATCTCTTAACTGAACTCCTGTTTATTTCCAACATATAAGGATACAGAGTAAATAAACTTCCCCATGTCAAAGGTAGGAATTCGGGCATAGCATGGGAAGAGCTGACCAGAGCAAGATTCAGCAGGGAAAACATTAAATCTTTCAGTTCCATGCAAAGGGTCTAGTGCTCCTAGTGGATTCCTCTGGCCTTCAATAGGCCTGAGTAGCCCCGCCCCTACAGCGGTCTTGCCCGAAGTACACTTCATCTGTCTTGGGCTGCTTCCACGGCGTATCTACAGCTTTCCTAAGAGGACATTGCACTTCTCGGCATCTTCAGTGTCCTGGGGTGTCTTCACTGCCACTTAAGCTTCACCTGCACAGCCCACTCAGGGACTCCACACAGTGAACCCAACCCTGCAACACATGCCTGGATCCAGAAGCAATCTGGAACCTCCTTGGCAACAACCTGCACAAGCCTGTAACCCTTTTGTGCTGTATTTCTTCAAATTCAGAACTTGGTAGATATAGTCTAGCTTCAAATCCAGCTTCAGATATCATCTGGCCCCCTTCACCGCAGGTACAACCTCCATGTACCCAGGAGACTGGACCTGGGAGTTAATTAGTTTGAGTAGCCTTTGTTGAAGCAGCTTATTGCTAATGTGTCACCCTGTTCAGACACCTTTCTCTCACTTGTCGGCACTCTCATTTTAAATAAAGGTTTTCGATTATATTTGCATTGTTACACCCTGGACCTTCTGGGAGTGAAATCTTCTGGGGTTCTGCGATCCCGGCACCATTCCAGTAGTTCCAGAGCACAGGGTGTAGTTTATGTCTTCCATCTTCTTCTTCCTCTTCCTCTTCCTCTTCCTTCTCCTCCTCCTCCTCTTCCTCTTCCTCCTCCTCCGTGTCTCTCTTTTTTTCTTGAAGTGTCTGTGGCCAGCTGTGCTGTGTGGGTGCACATACACGTACACATGGATGCCGGGAGCAGCAGACAGCGTCTGCTGTTGTTCTTCTGGTACAGTCTGCCTTGACTCTTGGTTTGCTTTGCTTTATTTTGACATGGGGTCTCTGGCCTAGAGCTCATCAAGTGACTTAGACTGGTTGGCCAGTTAGCTCTGATCTACCTGTTTCTGCCTCCTCAGGATGTGGATTTATAAGAGTGCACAGTCAGGTCTGACTTTGCTTTTTTAAATGAGGATTCTGAGGAAGAAAATTGTGTCTTTTACCTACAAGTCAAACACTTCAGTGGTGGCCCCAGGCCTCTTTAGGTTTCTTTTTTATTGCAGTTATCTCTTAAATGACTTTAGTAGCTCTTTCCACACCTGCCCTACCTGCGGTTTTGAGTTCAGTCTTTTCCTCACCAAATCACACATTGATCTCAACTTGGTCTCTGCTTCTTGCTTTGTATTCTTACTGTAAACCTGACTTAAAGACAGGAACTGTAGCCATGCCATAGCCACAATGTGGCACATATTAAAATGTCTCCTACCAAACAAGTTAGTCCATTATGTGTGAGTCCAGCTTCACTTATATTTTCAGAACTTATGCAGAATGGAGTAAGTCTGTGTCCCCTGAAGATGGATGAGCATCCTTCACTGTCCCCAGGGCTGTCTGCAGTTTGCTCTTCTGCACCCCCACCAGAATCACTCTTTAAGCTCCAATTACAACATGCTAGCACTCGACTGGACCACAGTTCCAAACTCTTCCACGTTCTCCCCACATACCACTTCCAAAAGCCAAGCCTATGGACTGCTTGGCTAGGCCCCACTTCCCACTTCTCTCTTCCCCTAGACTGCATCAGCTTCCTCCACCCCTGCCCCATCATCATGACCAAATACCTGACAGAAGACAGCCAAAGTGATGAAGAATGTTTTCTGACTCATGGTTTGAGGGGACAATATATCACGGTAGAGAAGGCATAGTTATGAGAGAAACTTGTGATTGGTGGCAGGAGCCTGAGGATGCTGTGTTCATCTCAGTGAGCTATAAATCAGAGAGAAGGAGAGGGAGTGAGGGAAGGAGAGAGGAACAGAAGGGCAAGGGGGAGTGACTACAGCTGGAACTAGGACTAGGGTTGCCCATAAGGTCCTCTTCCAGTGACCCACTTCTAGCAAGACCCAATACCCTACAGCTCCCAAAACAGTGCCCAGGACTAGGAGTTTGTGAGGGCATGTCACGCTCAAACCGTTACAATCCTGTTTTCTGTAGTGTCTATTTGACATGTCTTTTTATTCTCTTAACGCTTTCTTTGTATTATATTTAACAAAGATGAATACAAATTTATCAAGTGCCTGGTTAGCTTCAGTATCCTCAAAGTAGCTTGAACATTTTAAAATTCTTCTTAATATTGTCTAAAACTCAGCTTTTTTTTTTGCCTAAAAAGCTGAAACCCTCATTGTGTTACCAGTTTTGATGTGAATCTGGAAACACGAGGAAGTAGAGTGGTACCTGGGCTGTAGGTCTATCAGATTCTCTAGTTTAATCTGCTCCTCTGTCTCCTGGGCATTCTATCCACCCTCTTCTTCTTAATCCCAACATTGATGCGTTCTCTGCAATCAGTTGCCTGCCGGTGTCATCCTGGTCCTCAGAGTCAGACGGATTTGCTGTTGAGATCATTCTAGGAGTTTCAGGGGGTTGGTTTGTTTGTTTTTTGATTTTCGGTTTTTTAAAATCCCAGTGAAAATAGACCAATTGTTTTCTAGTTAAAAAAAAATGGGTAAGGGGAAGAATGTGATCAAGATATATTTAAAGTTAAAATTGTTTTAACAAATAAAATAATGATAATAATAATAAAATTTTAATAGTTGTTAAGTACTGAGAAAAAAAGACCCTAAATGTATAAATGGAAAAAGTCAATTAAGGTCATTCTCCTGAGAGAATTAAATTTGGTGAGCCCCTCTTCAGGGATCTGTGCAGGTTCCGTTCACATGTGCCACTGTCAGAAAACAAAGTCATACTGAACTGGCAGTGTGTGACCTTTTTTTACTGTGCAAGTCTGCTGTAGGCAAGCTTATATCTATGAGGAACACCATCAATTCTCTTGGCAAAGGATATCCCACTAAAAAGCTGTCCCATAATCCATTTACATTTCCCAATTGTTGGTCATTTCATTTTACCAATTTTTATTATCACTAAATTTTTATAATGACCATTCTTTTATATCCAGATTTCTATACTTGTCTAATAACTGTGTCTTTAGAATGTATCCCTAAATAGCCTCGACGGCTTCTGTACATTTTCCCATGTTCACGTGTCAAACTGCCTGTGGGCAGCATATTATTTGAATGATGATCAAGAGTGCCTGTGAATTCTCGGTCATGCACACTGTTGCTGGACTGTGGATTCTTGATCATTCACACTGTTGCGGGACTGTGTATTCTTGATCATGCGCACTGTTGCTGGACTGTGGACTCTTGATCATGCGCACTGTTGCTGGACTGTGAATTCTTGATCATGCGCACTGTTGCTGGACTGGTAATTGTTTCTCAACCTCTGTGACTCTTACAAGTGAAAGCAGTGTCTACTGGCTCACGTCTTCCTATTTGCTTTCTTTGATTGATTACTGGAGGGAATGTATGTCTTTTTTTAAAAAAAAATGTCCTTTCTTATTTCTCTTGCGGTGACTTGCTTGTTTGGACCTGTCTGAACACTCTGAGGGGGTTATGGTCTGCTTGGTCTATGGAATGCAGGGCCTGGGCTATAAATTATTCTTCAGTTAGAGTATGTGATATGCCAACCTATGGTTAAAAAAAAAAAAAGTATTGAAACTCATGAGAAAGTAATTTTGAGAATTTCATTTTATGATTACATATTCCACGGAGCTGGAGTGTCCTTACAATCGAAGAACTCCATAATACCTGTTAAAGATGTACCAATCCTAGACAGGATGGGACTCAGCTGGACCCTTGTGTTATAGTCCAAGCAAGTATTAATAGAAATGCAAAAAAACCTTCCCCAAGTCTGCCCTGCCAGGGAAGGCTATGCTAAGGTACCTACCCCACCTGCCTGCAGCTGCCTCTCCAGGTTTTATGATGCGTCTAAGATGAAATTTTTACTGCCTTCTCCTTCCACCTCCCCCAAAACCACAGGGGGAAGAAAGAAAAACAGACCCCATCGAGAGGACGGGCAGAATTGTCCGAGGTGGGGAACTGGCTACTCCAGAAGGCAGCAGAGAGGGAAATACAAAAGACATAAAGCACACCTCGCTTTAATCCCTTCCGTCTGCCCAGAGTGCCCAGAGAGCTCATAAAGTCTCCCTTTCTGGGTGATTGGATTCCTTTAGCTTGGGGCAGGCAGGGTTTTGTTCTTGAAGAAGAGGGCTCAGGGAGCTGGGGCGAGGAGAAAGGCCATCACTGGGGTATGAAATCTCCTCTCCTAGTTCAAGGTACTGAACTGTAAATACAAGCAGCTGTGAAGGGAGGGGCCCAAGCAGGCGCACAGGCTCAGGCAGGCACCTCCAGTCAGCCTAGAAATGTGAGGGTTCACCCCTGCGTCCCCTTGGCAGAATCAAGGGACCATTTTGAATGTTGCTGGCAAAAATGAGTGTCGTGGGTGGTGTGTTTTCTCTCTGAAAAAGTGGTTGTTCTGTGCCAGTGTTTAGAAGTGGGGGCTGTTTGTTCTTTTTGTGTGATATAAAGACTTGAGAGACCAGTTCTTTCAGACAGTGGAAAAAGGAAAAAGGAGGGGGAAAAAAAATCTCCTCCAGTCTGCTTTTGGTGTGGGTCTTTTTTGGCATGTTTGCTTTTGACCTTTCTACAGTGTTTGCGGGGTGGGGGAACTGGATCTGCTCCATCTGGGCTGAACTCCTGGGTCCCCAACAGCAAACACTTAAACAAAACAATTTACTTGGCGGCTTCAAGAAGAATCTCCTGAAGTGTGTCTAGTCTCTGCTGCCTTTGAACTGCTGGCAAAGGCAGACATTTTGTCCTTCCTCCAACCCTGTCCAGCAGCTTTGTCAGGCATCTTCTTGTCATTCACCATCCTGGTCCCTTCCCACTTGACTCCTGCAAGACCCTTCCCACTTCCCCTGGAATCCATCCTCACCATCATATACATAGTATCCTCAGAGAAGACACAGTATCATGATTTCTGTTTCTCTCTTTCATTGGCTGGAGTCCTGGAAAGTAGAGCCAACCATGGGGCGTCCAGCCTGAGGGGGCAGCGGCAGTCATGATGGCGCCATTGACACCATTATGTTTCGACCTGTTGGCCACGAGGCTCTGTTCTTGTAAGCAGTGTCTACAGCCTTCCCACCAACCCCATTGTCATAGGTGGCATCTCCATTTACAGATGAAGTCGAAGCTTAAATGTTTGAAATTGAGCTCACATAACTTCAGAAGTGTCTAGACCAAAGTTGACACCCAGAGCTTACTCATGTCCACTTCAGAATCTCTTATTAAGATACTTGAGGAAGACATGCTAAATGATGAACTGAAACAGGCTTTGCACCTGAGGGAACTTTGCCAAGAACTTGAAGAGGTGCCACCTTACACTTGGACCAGTAGAGTTTTGGTTTCTAGAGCTTCAGTCCCTTTTCTTCAGTGTCTCCTCTCTCTTCTCTCTCTCTCTCTCTCTCTCTCTCTCTCTCTCTCTCTCTCTCTCTCTCTCTCTC